>NW_012267326.1:4124421-4138237 GCF_000151885.1 Dipodomys ordii
GCTGTGGCTCAAGTGGTAGAGTGCTAGCCTTGAGCTGAAGAGCTGAGGGACAGCGCCCAGGCCCAGAGTTCAGGCCCCATGACCGGACCCCTCCCAAAAAAAAACCATTACAAGAGAAATGATTGATGTGTGGTTCATGTCCGATCTGTTGTTTTCATCTGTGAACCACTTCTGTCTGGGTGTCAGGTCTTGGAATCTCGATTCGTAGAAGGTTTTATAGCTCTATGGCCATTTAGTTTGACTATTGCTGGGGAGAAAAAAAATCTAAGGCCAATTGACCTTGTTTCCCATTGTAAGTGACTTCTCAGTTCCTTTATCTCTGAAGTCCAAGAAACTTATTTGGATATATCTCAGTGATTCCTGTTTGAAAGGCTTCTTTTGTCCACAGGACATTTTAGTTCATTTATAAGTATGGATATGCCAAGTATATGCCTTCATAATATGTTTTCTTTCTCTAATATGCACTTTCTCTACTTTTATGACTTTCTTCCATATATAGTCTCTTGGTCTGTCTCTCTTTTATCCACCTTGAGAGCACCTACACTTTGTTAGGTGGTGTCCCTGCCCTTTCTGTTTGTCTGTTTGCCTTCTTTTTGTCTGTTTGCTTGCTTGTCTGCTTACTTGCTTACTCAATAAAGCTTCTCCAAGTTTTCGTACCAAAAACAAATATGTACTCTCTTTCTTTACTTTTTGTGTTTCTTCTGATCTTTAGTGGCACATATATTTTGGTGATTAGAACATATTGGATATCTATATGTTCCTTACTATAAACTATTAATCTTCAGTAAATCAATATTTAATCTTCCTTCTTTATCCTTCCTTTTAATTTTTGTCAATTACTTTAATAGCTCCCTACAACCAGACATTGTGGTACACAATAATCTCAGCACTTGGCAGTTTGAAGAGGGAGGATCACAAGTTTGAGGCCAGCCTGAGCTACAAAGAGAGACTTTGTCTAAAAAAATTAAAAATTAGAAAAGTCTATATGGTGTTTATTAAGGTGGTGGCTTAATAATTGCTGTCTTCTTTCATGTATTTTGCTGGGTTCCTGCTTCATCTTTTCCTAAGTTTTACTATCTACTAAAGAATGAACATTGTGTCCTACTAAGATTTATATGTTGAAGCCTAAATCCCCAGCTTGGAGATTGGCTTGGAGGTAGGAGTCATTTGGAAGTGATTAGATCATCTAGATGGAAACCCTTATGAATCTGATTAGTACCCTTAGAAGATGAGACAGGAAAAAGATGTCTCTCCCTCTTTCTCCATGTAAGAATACAATTAGGAAACCATTTACAAACCAGGAAATAAATCCTCACTCAACACCAGATTTACCCGGGTTCTTTGACCTTGGAATTCCCAACCTCCAGAACTGCAAGAAATAAATTTCCTTTGGTTACCAATTCAGTGTATAATATTCTATTATTGCAGGCCAAACTGTAAGAGACAGCATTTTCTTTCCCTCAGCCCTTGTTCTATTTTTCCACTTTTATATTCTACTGTCATAAAGGTGATAGAATAATTCAGTTTACTTATGGTGAAAATTATGATTTTTTACTTTTTTTGATAGCGTCATTTTCTTAAATGAGTGTACTTCTCTGCTAGATGTTTTCTGTGATTTTTCCATTCCTTTTTCAAGTTTATTCCCTGAACTGATCCTGAACTCATCATATTTTGCTACTCATCATTGAAGCTAGTGAGTGTTTTCTGTAACACTTATACTTAGGAAGTTGCCTTGTATACATTTCCTGTTCCAAGTGCCCTTGATTGCTATTGGGTTCTGGGAGTATGTGTTTGTTTATCCCTTCCTTCTCTTTAGCTAAGAGAGATAGACAACTGTTACAACATGAAGATGTTTTCTGCCTCAATTGTCAGGAAAGCAGCTTGTCTCCTGCAAAGGGTAGCCTACTTCTGCAAAGGTAGCCCACCTTTGTAACTCTCCCCTGAGCCCCATTTCCCTTATTGCATGAAGGGGAATCAGCTAGGGAGTTCCAGCTACTCTCAGTCCTCACAGACCCCTTGCAACTGGCTCATTTCAAGGGCTCAGTGTAGTTGTGGTTTCTCTCTGCTCCTTGAACATCTTGGCTTGGACTCTGCTTTGGGTCACCCTTCAGTCCCATTGTAGTTTGGCAATCTTTGCTGTCTTTTAGTTAGACTGAACATGGAATTTGTGTCTGTACTTTTCACTCTCCTTTTTTCTTTTAGAGAGTTTCTAGGAAGAGAAGTAGAGATGTTGTCTTTCCCATGTCCATAGCAGAAATCTCAACAGGGCTAACAACAATTCAGAAATGGGAAAAGTGCCATAGGGAGACCAAGACAGAGACATGAGCACCAAAGGGAAGGAAGGTGTTCAGATTGACAGTTACCAAAGACCTCATGACACCTAAAGAGCTCAGCACTTGGTGTGGTCTCGCCTATAAGAACCCTGTCCCCATCTATATGTGTTCTGCCAAGATAAACAGGAAATGGAAGTGATCAGAAGAACAGGATTGGAGGGAACAGGCCTTTTCTGTTTCATGCCAACCTTGCCCCATTCCCTAGGTCATCCATGCTCACTTTTTTTCTTATTTTTTCCTTATTCATATGATCTGATCCATACATGCAGAGAGATGCGCAGCCCTTTTTGTCATTGTTTATTTTATAAAAAGATTATATATTCTTTGCTATATCTAGACTGTACCATTCAGCATTACTTTGTACTAATTCCTTGAACAGTCACCTTGAACTGCTTGAGTTGTCTTTATGAGTATCTACACCAGGTTTCATGGGGTCTTGTCTACCATAATTTATTCAGTCATGCCCACTCTTGATGGGCATTCACATAATTTCTATCATTTGGCCATCACAAACAAGTTCTTCCCTATTCAGCCCCGATCTACTCATCCAATTTTATTATCCACTACTGTCATATATATACTCCTTTGGGCATATTTTCTGGATTGATTTAACCTATGTTTAGCTATGTTTTCTGCCTGTTGCTTTTTGTTTTCCTTTAGGGTAAATTCCTCCAATATCTAATTCTTAGGTATACACACTCACTCACTCTCTCTCTCTCTCTCTCTCTCTCACACACACACACACACACATACACACACATTTATACATATATATTCATCTTAATGAAACTGAAATTTATAGTTGTTAGTTCTGTTACATATAGGTATATATATGCATGTATACATTCATAAATATATATATGTACAAACATATATGTATATATTCATCTTAATAGGATTTGCCAAATTGCTCTCTGAAAAGACAGAAAATCCTCATATTTTTATGAAAACCCTTTTTTTCTCCACATGGCCTTAATAAATATTTAAATCAGCTCTGATTCATTTTATTGTCCTTATCAATCTTGTGATAATTTCCTTCTTTTTCATAAAGAGGTGTCGTGAAGTATGTAGGCAGAAACTCAAAGGAAAATTTGTGATGTTAGATGGTCTCCCACATGGATTTTGGGAAACATTTATTTAGCAAATGCTTTTTCAAAAATATACTATTATAAGCTGAGTACTGGGGGGTTCACGCCTGTAATCCTAGCTACTCAGGCAGCTGAGATATGAAGTTTGTAGTGCAAAGCCAATCTGGGCACTTATTTCCAATTATCCAGAAAATAGCTGGAGGTAGAGCTGTGGCTAAAGTGCTAGAACACTGCCTTGATAGAAAAAAGCTAAGGGACAATATCCAGGCTGTGAGATCACACTCCAGTACCGGCACACACACAGAAAAAAATCTGCTGTATATGCAAACAATACACAAGGTATGGTCAAAGTTTCAAACACATAAACATGCCTTTTAAAAGCCCAGGGCCTACCTAGGAGTAACATACAATATGCTGTCTCTATTTAGTAAGGCCTGGGATTTATTGCCTATTTGTGTGTCAAAGTCAATGAAAGAGTTTTGATGCCCAGGCACAGTGATTCAAACCTGTAATCCTAGCTACTCAGGAGATAGAGATGGGGATCATGATTCAAGGCCAGCCTGGGCAGAAAAGAAGTTTGTAAGACTCTATCTCAACCAATGGCTGACACACTACACCTGTCTATCATCCCAGTGACTTGGAGAAATCCAAATAGGAAGATTACAGCCCAGGTCCGGCCTAACATTAAGAAAAGACCCTACCTTGAAAATAACCAACTGAAAAAAGTATTGTGATCCACGTGGTAGTCAGGGACCCTGAGTTCAAATCTAGTACCATAAAAATGTAAATAAAATAGGTTTGATCAGTCTACTACCTACCATTTGAGACTGTTTTGTCAATTATGTGAAATAATTCATGCAATCTCCTTAGCACTATGTCTGGCACAGAGAAAGCTCTCAATAAATGTGTAGATGGTACTGTACCTTCCAAAGGTTTATATATGACAGCAGTGGGTAGCAAGATTAGATGGGTAGATTGGGGCCAGAATGGGGAAGACCTTGCTTGTCAAGTGCAGAAATGTCATCTTTAAATGGAAAGAGAGTTATATGAAGAAAATCAGGTTCTAGAAAGATTTGCTACTACAATGTTAGATAGGGTCCTGAGGTTACAAGATATATTATACCAGAATTACAGAGTATCAGTTTAAAAGTCCATATGCTAAAGAGTGCCCATTTGACTTTTTATTCATAAGCTAAGTTTTTTAAAGCTATATTTAGATTTTTCTCTTTTGCACCTATATCTGAGAGGGTAGAATGAAAAGGTTTAGGTAGTTGCCACATTTTCTGCTGACACTCGCTTTGTAATGGCTTTTTTGAAAGTTCCTTTTTTTTCTTAAATCCATCTAAGAAATCTTGTATTGAACTTTGCAGTACCCAAGAGCCTCATGGTGTTTTCTTTGTTACAGCTTCCACAGTGTCTGCCCAGGCTAGCATATGTTAGTGTTTGCTAATTTGCTATAGTTCATGGTGACAGAATACTAGTTCTAGTTTGGAACTTTTTAGATAGAATTACCCTTAGTTAATAGCATGGGAAAAATGTCCATATAATTGTCAGGGTCTCATAATATTTATCTATATTCTTTTATTTAATTATTTTAAAACAACACTTTCTCTGTAAATATGTCACATCTGAAGTGTCATAAAATCTGACGTGCCTTAAATATGTGGTACATGCTTAATGGAAATGTGTGCCTCCCATCATTCACTGTTACCTCTGTTATCTGAACATGTCAAAAATAGTTGGTTGAACACAGTAATGACTTGAGAATAAACTGCTCAAATTTTTTTTTAAAAAAAGAAGAAAGTTTTCTGGGTCAGTTATTTGCCAGTGGATAAGTTGGCGAATGGAGAGGCCAGCATCTAAATATTCATTAGTTAGATGTTTCTATAAACATGTATATCTGAAATATTTTTTGTTGACACAGCATTGACACTTATCAATTAAAACATAAGAGCAGCTGGGCGCCAGTGGCTCACGCCTGTAATCCTAGCTAGTTAGGAGGCTGAGATCTGAAGATCAGGACTCAAAGCCAGCCATGGCAGGAAAGTCTGTGAGACTCATCTCCAATAAACCACTAGAAAACCGGAAGTGGCGCTGTGGCTCAAGCAGTAGAATGCTGGCTGGAAGGTCTGCTCCTGGATAGCCAGCAGACTCCACCCTCCTCGCAGCAAAATCTCTGTCCAGTACCTGTGTTACCTAGGCAACTGGGACACCTGGAAGAGGTCACATCTGCATCTGCTGAGGTCACATCTGAATTCGATGTGGCCACACCTTACTCCGCCCATACCCTAGATAAGGCCTAGCCCAGGCCCAGATGCCCTCTTTCCCAAGTCTTTCCCAGGCCTTTCCCAGCTGCATGGAGGGGCCAACATGGCCTGGTGCCAGCCAGAATGATGAATAAACCTACCCCTTCCCTGAATACCACGTGTGTGGCGTGGTTCTTATTCGGCAACCTCTCTTTAAAACCATGACTAACAACAACAAAAAAAACCCTAGAAGAGCAAGTCATCAAAATGAATATTGCCTATAAAAAGCTATGCTGCTATTCTAAAATGTACAAGAAGCAAGAACCTTACTAAAGCAACTTAAACAAGAAAAGAGGAAGGAAGGAATAATCTGGAGAAAAATGGTCAGAATTGCCTAAGTGCATCACAAACTTAGTATGCGCTACCAAGGCCCACCCATGTTTTTCAGAGCTTACCTTTCCAATTCACATGGATCCAAAGATCTCTAATAACTCACACCTGCAGCCTTCCTACAGCCACAGGTGTGTTCTCATTCCATATGAGGCAGGCTGGAAATAGCGAGAAGAAAACATGGCAGGGTAGGAGAGGTGGTGGTAAAAATGCAGGCTTTCTTACCCCTAGGATGGGACTCAGGTTCAGTTGCTCATAGAAAGAACTTGTACATTAAAGATATTCCAGTGTGCTCACTTCTTTCCACCACTTCTCCACTTTCCTACTGCTTTGTCTCAAGATCACTTCCCAAATAAACTTCTCCAACTTAAACACTCAGAGGTGCTACCATGGAGAAGCCAACCTAAGACAAAATATATAGAGACATACAACTTGGAGTTTATCCCACAAAACAGTATTTTATTAGAAAAAATAAATATTTCTCCAAAGCCAATAACCTATGCTCCTTTCATATGATTAGTCATAGCAGAATCATATGCCATACACCAAACCATTAACTAATTGCAAAGAGAATTGGGGTAATATAGCACACTCTGACTAGCCATGGCTTATATCCTGGGGAACACTAACAGCAGGTTTAATGAGTTAAATATGGTTGGATTATGAGGTGACTGAAACAGATTCATGTGCTGATCATCTAGTCCCTAGCTGGTGAATCTATTTTGAGAGAGGGTAAATACTTTGGAAGTTGGGGCCTAAGTAGAAGTAGGTGAGGCATACCTTTGAAACTCTACTTCATTCTCTCTCTCTCTCTCTCTCTCTCTCTCTCTCTCTCTCTCTCTCTCTCTCTCTCCCTCTCTCTTCTTTCTGGCGGCCATGACTTGTTTTTCTCTTCCACCCTTCCCTACCAAGATGCTCTACCTTTCCTCAGGACCAGAAACAATGGAGTTAATTAAAAGGGAAACCTGTGAAACCATGATCCCAAATGAATAATTCTTCCCTTGAAGTTAGTCTCTCAGGTACTTTGGCCACAGTGAGATAAAGCTAACTAACTTAGAAAGATGGACACATTTGCTGTGACTCTTCAGAAAGGCAGAAAGTTTACTGTGACCGTGGGGCTTAGAAGTCTTTAGAATTGGTTTGTGAGAGGAATTATAAATAATAACTTTGGAGATACAAGCTAAGGAAGTCCTAGGTTTCAGTAGGAACAGTTTAGTGGGTTATTCCAGTGGGAGTTCAGAAGACCAGCACACCAATACTGTTGGAAGGATCCAGCTGTTCTATATAGGGGGAAGAAAAGGTTCACTAATAATTTGTATATAAGACAATGAGAAATCTCCTGTAGTAACAGCAGAAAAAAAATCTTCATCTAGTTCCAGAACTATATTTATCATCCATTGAAATTTAAATCTTTCATATTCCTTTCAAACAAAAAAATGAGACATTTTAGCATTCAACTCTGATTAACCTACCATGAAACTGATCTGCATATTTCTTACATGAAATGGGCTTAATACATCTTAATTGCCCTCAATAGGGATAACGTTTTTCATAATGAATTGATATTTGCATTGCCCTTTCCCTTCATTTATCTGAGTGCTCAGACACATGTCAGAAAGAGTTAGGGATAGATTTGCCACCCAACACCCTACGACTAGACTGTCAGGCTATCCTCCGCATATCCATACTAAGACACCTAACATAGGTACAGGATGACTGCAGAAAAGTCATTTATTAATATCCAGACGATCTGCATGGGCATGAGAGGAGAGGACTGATAATTTGGGCCACAGAGGAATTTTACAGACAGAATGAAGGTTCCATTCTTGTTTCTTTTGAATGTCTGATGAAAAGACAAAGTTCACTTGTCAGTCCTCTCTTGACAGCCAGAAGCTGCTTCAGCAGGCTGGCCTTTGACTCAGCCTGGGCCTGCAGCTACCATGTTGCTTACTCAACCTTTCATGAATACCAGGAGACTGTACAGGTCACAGAGATTATCTCCCAGAAGCGAGACCTCCTCCAGAGAGGTCACCGAAAGAACCCTCCAGAGGGAAGCTTGTCAGAAATTTCACTGTAGATGGGTGAAGGGAGAAGGGGAATGAGTGGGAAACAATCCCTCACGGCCTTCGAACATGCAAGAATGAACTGGGCCTGGCTGATAATGCTGCTAGTGGTTTGTGAGTGAGGCTGGAAAACATGACAGAGTCTGCTCTCAGCCACTCCACTTTTATCTTTGTTGGCCTGGGAATAAATTGGTTTCCCTTTGTATTTCCTTCTTTGAGTGTCCTTTAAATTCAGACAAGCTAATAGAAGCAATTCCTTTTGCTACCCCTACCCAAATCCATTAACAGCCATTCTACATTTCATTATAATCCTGTGCCTCTTTCCAAGCCAAGCAATCATTTATGTTAAGTTTGTTCCCTTGGAAGAAAATACAAAGGTGTCTGATTGTTCCTGGTTGGGGAGATTCAGGGAAAGGGTGTCAGCTAGTTGAGGGTCTGCTTGTAGATCTTAGCCTTTCTGCTTCAGCAATCTGACAGGCAGTAAGACAGCCTCTTAGAAGAAAGCCACCTTTTGGTTATCACCAGTATCTTCCCCAGCTGAAGAACTGGGGAATTTTGGTGAGCTCCATTCTTAACAACGAAGGCTGACAGCCCTCTGCAAAGGAGAAAACATGACCAAATTTTCTGTCTTCCTCAAAAGCCAGGTATAGCAGAGGGAAGGAGTTGTAAGATTTTGAAGCTTTCTCCAATGTCCTATTTTATTCTATATGTGTTATCTTTACCTCCAAATTTCTTGTGATATTAACAGGAAAATCCAGTATAGAAAGCATCTGTGGCTCCAAATTAAGGAAATGGAGGAAGACAACTAATAGGGTTAAATTAGACTTTGCCAGACATCCAGGTACAGAGAACAAAGAAAAGTTTATTGCAGGGAAAGAGGCTGCCAAGACTCCTTTTCACAATGGAGAAGTGAGAAGAAGCTCCGGCTATTGTCTGATGTGTCTTATATAACCTAGGAGGTTTAGGAGGGGCTAGAAGGGGCTAGGATGAGGAGACCCTCGTGTGGACATGTGGGCTAGGGGCTTCATCATGGCAGACTAGGACTTATGGCTGCTATCCAAACAGTAGATAAGGGGTCCTGCAGCTGTCCAGTCCTGAAGGTCACTCTAAGGGGCTCTTGTTGCCTTATATGGCGGTAGCTGCCCCAAAGAAGTGCCATCCCAAGGTAAAGGGGGTTAGAGGCTGATTATTTACTGCCTTTACTAAGTGGGCCTCATGTTGCCTAGGAAGGGAGCATGCTAAGCTGTGGAGAGGGGAAGGAGTGGACTAAGCTCTGGGAAGGGAGTTCATTTCATTAACAACAACACAGACAGAGTAGATCATGTCTAAAATTTGTTTCTAGGGGGGACAGAAACCAACTAGAATGAATGGTTGCAGCAATAAGGAGAGAGCAAGTTCAAGTGAGGCTTTGGGTGTTTGTAGAAAGTAAAGGTAAAGAAAAAGATAGCTCTAGTGTCTAGAAAGGCCAATCAAAGTCACACCAATGCTAGAACTATGGAGTACACCATGTAAACAGGGACCACATTGAGTTTGAATCCAGGCAAAGGCAGCCCATGTGCCACATGTGGCTGAGTACTTGCAGTCTTGCCAGCTGGAATCGAGGTACCAGACTTTGAAGTCTTCATGCAATGAAAAAGGATGCTAGGTGTGAATTAGTTATTTTTATATTGTGTATTGCTTATTTTTTATGTTGTGTGTCAGACTAATGGTTTTAATATACTTGTTTAAATAAAATGTTACTAAAATGAATCTCAGTCTTTTGATAAATTGAAAATGGGACTCACATTGGATCTGTATGGCTGCCTCATAAGGAGATGGTAGATAAGTTCACCATGTTGAAATTTTGCCATCTTCCAGTGACCCCTGAGCTTCTTGATTCCTTGGAAGCCCTGGGATCAGCCTCAACAGAGACATGAGATAGAAAAAGCTAATCCCAGATATTGAGATACAGTCAAGAAAACAGCTATAACTTCCATTAACTACATCCAACTCCCCCTGTTGACTTGAAAACAGAAACAACTCCAGAAGGGATGCTAGGGGCCACAGGAATCAGGAAGTATCTGTTCCTTCCTTTGTTCTAATTGTTTTAGCTCTTTTCTAAATGGAAATTTTGCTGCTTCTTCCTGTTGATCCTTTGGGGACAGTCCAGTGCTTCTTTTGTGTTGAGACACCAAGCTCAGAACCACACATTAGTCACTGTCAGGTGGTAATTTTAATATCCTGGAAACAAATGGGGCTCTATTTGCTTCAGTATCAAAACTTGTCTTTATCCTATTGACCTGTTACTGGAATTTACAGAACATTTTGTGAATTCTAGGTGAATGGTCAAGTTTTGGTTCAAAAATCTTGTTTTTCTCCTCTAGGTTTGTATTTTCTTTCTAAAGGAAATCTATTCATCTGGTTGACAAAAATAATGACTCATGCAATATACAGATACTCTATCAGATACCTTGCCCTCAATGACTAACAGAGTTTAGACAGATTTAAAGACAATTAGACAGATTTTTGTTAACTATAAAAGAGTTAACAGCCAGGCATTTGTGGCTCACACCTTTAATCTGAGGTACTCAGGAAGCTGAGATCTGAGGATCACAGTTCAAAGCAAGCCTGGACAGGAAAGTGTGAGTCTCTTTATAGCCACCAGAAATCCAGAAGTAGAGCTGTAGCTCAAGTTGTAGAGTGCTAGCTAGTCTTGAGCAAACAAAGTTAAGGAACAGTGTTCAGACCCTGAGTTCAAGTCCTAGTACTGGCATATGCACACACACACACACACACACACACACACACACACACACACACACATTTAATGATACTATAATAGAAATCTATACCAAATATAAAGGCATATAAAGGAAAGAGGAATTATTTTTCACTTGCCAGATGTCAGGAAGGTCTCTAAGGGCCCCACAATACAATTCTCCATCTGACCTCCAAACCTATGTGCCTCTAGATATTCTATTTAGTGCCTCAGAGACCTTGCAAATGTAGCATGTATATGTCTCACTTTTTCCTGGAAAAAACACATTCTTCCCCATCAACCCCAAAAGCCTTCCTTTCTACATCTCAGTTAATGATGGCACTGCCATCATTCAGTTCTCAAGTTTCCACTCTCCTCACCTTCCTCACATCAATTCTACCAATCCTGAGCCACCACCATTTCTCGGGCTGATGATGCACCAGACCTCTATATGGACTCCATTCATCTTCTGCTTTCCTCTCGACTGTAATTTCTAGATAGCATCAAACTTGGATCTTACATAGATGATGTCACTTTCCTGCCATACCCCTCACTGGCCTCTCAATAACCATGAAATAAGATTCCAAATCCATCTTAGAATCTTCAAGGACAGAGCAAGCAGTAATTAGATAGAAAAAAATAAATTGGGCTATTTGGAAGTTGATCATTTTTACTCATCAAAGATGTGAGAGCTGGACACCAGTAGTTCATTCCTTTAATATTAGCTATTCAGGAAGCTGAGATTTAGAGTTGATGTTTGAAGGCAGCCAAGACAGAAAAGCCCATAAAAATCCATCTCCAAAATAACTAGCAGCAAGCTACACTGGATGCATGGCCAAATGGTGGAGTGATAGCTTGCAAGCTGAGCAAGCACAAGGCTTACTACTACGACTGGGAGTATAGCTCAAGTGGTAGAATGCCTTCCTAGAAAGCATAAGGCACTGAGTTCAAACTCCAGTACCACTAAAACAAACAAACTCTAATATTAACAGAAAAAAAGAGAGAGAGAAGAAAGTGTGAGAGAAAAAAGGAAGAAGGAAAGAAGGAAAAGAAGGAGAAGGAGAAGGAAGGAAGGAAGGAAGGAAGGAAGGAAGGAAGGAAGGAAGGAAGGAAAGAAGGAAGGAAGAAAAGAAGGAAGGCGGTTTGACACTACTTATACCTGTAATATCAAAGGCTCAGCAGCAGAGATTGGGAGTCTTGCAGTTTGAGGCCAGCCTGGGCAAAAAGTTTATGAGACCTTCATCTGAACCAACAAAGCCAGGCATGGTGGTATGTACCTGTGCAAAGAAGGACCTTGGTAGGATCATCATAAGCAAAACAGAGGCTTTACCTTATAAAAACTATAGCAAAGAAATACTGAGGGCATAGCTGAAGTGGTAGGGTGCCTGCCTAGTAAGTATAAAACCTAGAGCCATAAAAATTACTAAAGAAAAAAATGAAAACACAATCAATAGAATAAAAAGTGTATTTGCAAAACATATAACTGGCAAAGAACTTGTATTGGGAATATAAAAGAACTGAGACAAATCCTAAGAAAATAGGGACTACTCAATAGAAACATGAACCAAATACTTGTCCAAAAGAGAATATCCAAATGGCCTACATACATACAAAAAGGGGCTGATCCCTATAAGTCATCAGAATCTGGCTAAAGTCCTCAGAACCTGGCTAAAGCTACACTGTATCACTACTGCATCCTTAAGGATGACTTAAATGAAAAGACAGGTGGAATAGTACCATGGTTTAGATGGATGGGGCAGTAATGAACGCACAGTGCTAACAAGAGTGTAAGTCAGTACTAACTAGTTGGAAAACTACTTAGCATTCAAACACTAAAAAATGTATGATTAAATATTAACCTACTATTGTCTTTCAACAATACACAAGTGCTTATTGCAGGATTTGTTTATGTTACAATCCAAAACAGGCAAAACTAATGAAAGCTGTCAAGTCAAGCTAGACATTACTCTGAGAAGGAGTGGGGCAATTGTGACTAGGAGGTTCTGAAAGGGTGCATCTGCCAATGATCTTCTGCTTAGTGATAGTGATATAGGTGATGGGATATAGGTATGATGATAGAGATACAGGTATGATGATAGTGATATAGGTATGATGAGAATGGGGGAATTTTTTACAAGATGGGAATTGGCATAAAGACACTTGCACACCCATGTTCATTGCTGCACTATTCACAATCGCCAAGATATGGAAACAGTCAAGACGTTCTACAATAGATTAGTGGATCCAAAAGATGTGGTATCCCATACATAATGGAATTTTATATGGGCATTATAAAAATAGTATTATGTCATTTGCAGGAAAATGGAAGGACCTGAAACAAATCATGTTACATCAGGAAAGCAAAGCTCAGAGAGACAAATGTTGCATGCTTTCTCTTATTTGCAGAAATTAGATCTAAATAAACTGGGATATGATACATTTTACAGAATTCTAGACACTCACACATTGTGACCAAAAGAGGATACTATTAGAGGTGAAATATAAAGGTGTAATGCCTATGTACCTCTTTACATTTATATAAAATTATATATATATATATACACTCCAAGATATGGAAACAACAAATCCATTTTATTTGTTTTATTTTGTTGATGGTTCTGGGTTCTGTTTTCTTTATGTCTGGTTTATTTGTGTGTCTATCTTTGGGAGGGTGGAAAGAGAGAGCACAAAAGTCAAGGGAAAAGCATGAAAAAGTACAACAGTGGAGCTCACTGGCTACTGTGATGAAAGTGAACTATACAAATCATGTTTGGACTGGAAGAGAGAAGGGAAGAAATGTACTCATTAACTGACCAATGTAATTGTAAGCCCTTTGTACATCACCTTTATAATAAAAATAAGGTAAACTTTAAAAAAAAGATAGGGGTTGAGATGTGGCTCAAATGACAAGAGTACCCTTCCCAAGGCCCTAATTTCAAACCACAATACTGAAAAAAAA
>NW_012267326.1:4138657-4145890 GCF_000151885.1 Dipodomys ordii
AGATGAGTCTAATGGACACTCCTGCCTGGGCTGGCTTCAAACCACAATCTTCGGATCTCAGAGTCCTGCGTAACTAGGATTACAGGCATGAACCACCAGCGACCAGCATAAGAATATTATTTTAATGAAAAGAAATCGCAAACTTGCAACTATAGCCTTCAAAGACTCAGCCTACTCTCCAACCTCTGTCTTCACTGCTCATCCTTTCTCCCTGAGCTTTCCTGCTCAAAAACTCAGACAACCCAAACTTATCACTGCAGGTCCTTTATTTCTTTTTACCTTTGTTCCTTCATGGCATGTCCTCTTCTCTTCTATCCAAGCTAGTTTCCAGTTCTCTTTTCTTCCTAAGCTAACAAGCTTCCTTCTTCCTGATCAGCACATTCAAAGTAAGTTTCTGTTGGTTATTTTCCGATCTGATTTTTGCCCTTGTTTCCTCCTTTAAAAAACATAGGCATCACACCTACACTATTTTATTTGTGTGTATAATTGGAGGATCTTTCTGGCTAGAGTGCTAATTTTATGATAATGCAGACTATATTTGTTCTGTTCACCATAATAACTCAGAATTCATCTCCTTTGTCCAGGACTATGCCACTTCCAAATGGAAAGGACCCATATCCTAGGATGCTCTTTAGTCCTAGGCAGAATGAGACAATTGGACACACACTGGTCTATGCAGCCTGCTGCTACCACCCAGTAAACACTTAGCAGAGGTGAGACAAACAAACAAAAATAAATGTGGTTGGGCATCAGTAACTTATGTCTATAATCCTAGCTAGTCTCCTACCTAGGAGACTGAGATCTAAAGCCAGTCCAGGCAAGAAAGTCCATGAGACCCTTATCTCCAATTAACTAACAAAAAGCCAGCAGTGAAGCTGTGACTCAAGTGGTAGAGTGCCAGCCTTGAGGGACAGCTCCCAGTCCCTGAGTTCAAGCTCCAATACCAGCACTAAATAACTAAATAAACAAATAATAATTCAAGTGGTAGAGCAGAAACATCATACTTATTCTCCAATACTAAAGGAACAAAAGGAAAAGAGATCAGGACTGAGAGCTTCTGCTTCCAACAGGGTCTTTGTAACATGTTTGCTGTAGTTGATTATACAGTACAATTTTATAATATGTCTTGAGGCTTCAGAGTTTTGGGTGCTTGTTTTTGTTTATTTTTTGTTGTTGTTGTTTTGGTTATTATTATTTTCTTTTAAAAAAATTTTTATTATGAAAATACAATACAGAGGAGTTACAATTACATGGGCAAGATAATGAGTGGTTATTATTATTTTCTGTATAACTCTTCCTGAAGACTTGTTTTACTACCTGGAATGGAATCTACAGAAAGGGGTACTGGTTTCAAACATGCTGGCTAAAACATTTCACTTAAACGATTGTTCCTTAGAAAATGAAAGTCCTGTCCAAACTTCATTGTTATTCTGTCAAGGAGAGCAACTTGTCAGCCTTCACAAGCACTGGGGACAATTTTCATTTCCTTCCACTGTGTCGCTTTTGGAGTGTAGTTTCCTCAGCAGGCGAGAGCAACAGTTCCTGAAATTGAAATGATAACCTAAGTGTTGTCCTCTGAGGCTTTCATAGAAAGCTTTGCTATAACCTCCCATTAGAAGAACTGCTTCTTGACCTGTCATTCTTTACTATGTGTTCTTATGAAAGGGATCAGCAAGTGAGGTTCAGATGAAATGAAAGGGCATAAATATTTTCATAACTGGGAGGTAGAAGTCAAGTCAGCAGGAAATCCCTGGGACAGAAAGAGCATTAATTGCTCCTCACTCTTGTGTTTCCTACACACACACACACACACACACACACACATAATTTTTTGTGATCCATAATTTCAACCTATATTTACTTGGAAAAAGATTCACAAATATGTATATTACATCGTTATCATTTCCAATTCCTTGTCATATACTTTTGACCTTGGATTTTTTTCAGAGTCTCCAATTAAAGGTCGAGTGCATTTCTGAAGGCACTGATGATGAAATCAACCGTGTGATTCACTATAGCCAGGAAATGATGAGACCTAGTCCTGAGCCTGGATCTTAAGAAGCATCATGTATTTCCATGTATGCTCTACTCCCCAGCTGTTACCAAGGGAGGAATATGTGCCAAAGCTCAGTGACCTGAAGAGGGAGAAAGACACACAGAGAATGAGGGACCCAACCTATAGCTTCAAGCCAAGTTCATGTAAGTAAGTAAAGCCTGGATAAAACAATCTTCAATCAATACATAGATGTGTAAGTGTATGGCTGTAGGGCTGGGAAGGTGGCTCAGTGGTAGAGTGCTTGCCTCACATGCATGAGGCCCTGGGTTCGATTCCTCAGCACCACATGAGCAGAAAAAGCCAGAAGTGGCGCTGTGGCTCAAGAGGTAGAGCGCTAGCCTTGAGCTGAAGAGCTGAGAGACAGCACCCAAGCCCAGAGTTCAGGCCCCACAACTGAAAAAAAAAAAAAAAAGAAAGAAAAGAAAAAAGAATATGATTGTAGCTTTCATCCATTGATTTGGGGGATAACTCTTTAGGCAACATTGTTGTGGTAAAAGAAAATAATATATGTTAAAGTTAGGCAGACTTATTTAAATAGAAAATTCAACTAAAAAATAGACATGCAGGGGCTGGGAAGATGGCTCAGTGGTAGAGTGCTTGCCTTGCATGCATGAGGCCCTGGTTTTGATTCCTCAGCACCACATAAACAGAAAAAGCCAGAGGTGGTGCTATGGCTCAAGAGGTAAAGTGCTAGCCTTGAGCTGAAGAACTGAGCGACAGTGCCCAAGCCCAGAGTTCAGGCCTCATGACTAATAAAAATAAAAAATAAAAATAGACATGTAAAAGGAGACTCTACTACTACTACTACTACTACTACTACTACAATAGAAATACTGTGAATGATTGCAGACTCACAAGTTGGAAAGCCTAAAAAATACTGAGTAATTCCTGGAATGTATAACCTACCAAAATTAAGTAAAGAAAAAAACAATACAAACCAATAGTAAGAATGAAACTAAGCAATACTTATAAATTTCCCATTAAAGAAGAGCTCAGGATTTGCTTATCTCATTATAGAATTCATTATAAGACACTTAAAGAACTTAGTACAATATTTATCACACAATTCCACAATACAGAGAGAAGCTTTTCCAACTTTGTTCTATACTCATCATTATATCAAACTCAAAAACACAATTAAAAAGAAAACTACAGTTGGGTTCTGGTGGCTCATGCCTGTAATCAGGAGAATTTCAGCTTGATACAGACCTGGGCAGGAAAGTCTATGAATCTCTCATCTCCAATTAAAACTGGATCAAACTCCAAACAAAACCTAGAAGTGGAGCTGTGGCTCAATTGGTAGAGTGCCAGCCTTCAGGGGAAAAGCTAAGGGACAGCACTCAGGTACTGAGTTCAAGCCCCAGTACCAACACAAAACAAGCAAAGCAAAACAAAACACACAAAAAATTTGAAAAAGTACAGATCACTATCTATGATAAACACAGATGCAAACATTTTCAACAAAATAACCAGCAAATTAAATCCAACAGTGCACCAAAAAAAGATTATTCTATGATTCATTCAGGGATTAAAGGATGCACATGAACAAATGTGGTATGTCACATCAACACAATGAAGAACAAAAACAAATGATTGTCTTAATCGATGTATCAAAAGCATTTGAGAAAATTCAGCACCTCCATTTTCTCTTAAAAAATAAAGTGCAAAACCTCGAACAGTAGATGTAGAAAAAGTATACCTCAACAAAATCAAGGTTATTTGTGGCAAACAAAATGAGTAGAAGCCGAATATGTTTTCTTTAAGATCTAAAATGTAACAAGCATATTCTCCTTCACTACTCCATATGAAAAGTCTTATTCAAAGTTTTTAGCCACAGCAATTAGGCAACAGAAAGGGATAAAGGCATTGAAATTGAAAAGAACAAGTCAAAATATGACTTGTTCACAGAGAACATTATTTTCATTTTCAAAATCCACTAAAGAACTGTGAACAGTTCAATAAATTCAATAAGGTTTCAGGATACAAAATTAGCATTTTTGTAGACCAATAATGAACTTGCTGAAAAAAAGACAAACAGAAATAAATCCTATCCTCAATAGCTATAGAAACATATAATACTCAGGAACAGATTTAATCAAATATCTCTGCAATGAAAATTATAAACACTTGTGGAAAACACTGATAAGAACACACTAAAGAAAAAGACATCCCATGTTTATAAATTAGAATTAGCATCATTAAATGCCCCTACTGAGTTTTACATTTAGGTGTCAGCAATGTAAAAAGCAAACCCAATAATGCAAAAAATACAAAACAAACAATAATCTCCCCTCCAATTTTGGAGGCATCATACTATCTGACTGTAAAACATCCTGGAAAGTATAACAATTTATGTAACTAGCATTTTTTTAAGGCACATCAACCAATGAGCCAACATGGAGTGCCTAGAAGACAGCTCACTCATCTATAGCCAACAGAATTCCAGCAAAGATGCCAAGAGCATAAACTGGGGAGAGGTCAGTCTCTGCAATAAAATGTCCAGAAACAACTGGACACTGAGAATGTAACTAGATCCCTGCTTCCCACCACATAAAAAAATCAACTCAGAATGGATCAAAGACCAAATGTAAGAACTGGAACTATGAAACTATTACAAAAAAAATAGAAGCATTCAAAACATAAGCAAATATTTTGTTTTTGTTGTTAAGTCCTCAAAGGTACAAAAATAGACAAAATAGGACTATTATCAAACTAAGATGCTTTTGTCCAGCATAGGAAACAGTCACTAGAGAGAAAAGAAAATCTACATATACATATGTAAACTCTCCATCTAACAAGGGATTGGCATCCTGAATATATAAAAGACTGAGATGATTTAACAGCAAAATAATTTGATTTTAAAATAGGAAAGTGATTTGAATAGATAATTCTTCAAAAAAAGACATATGAATGGCTAACAAGTACATTCACATTGCTCAACATCCCTAATTATCAGAGAAATGCAAATTGAAAACACAGTGAGATATCATCGCATACCTAATAGATTGACTCTTATAAAAGACAAAAAGGATAAAAGAAAAATGCTAGTGAGGAGATGTAAAGGAAGGGGGATTCTGTGTGTGTGTGTGTGTACGTGTGTGTGTGCACATGTGTGTGCACACATGCACATGCACGTGCATGTGCACTTTCTCACGTACTGAATCAAAAACTCAGGGGTTGGAGCTCTTAACTTGGCTTTTTTCACTCAAGGCTGGTGCTCTACCACTTGAGCCACACCTCCATTTCCACCTTTTTCTGGTTAACTGGAGATAAGAGTCTCATGGACTTTTCTGCCTGGACTAGTAGATCTTAGTCCTTTCTAAACAGGATTACAGGCATGAGGCACTGGCAAAGGGCTAAGTTTGTTCTTATATACTCTTTGTCAACACCTAAATAGTACAACCATTATGGATTTTTTTGATTACTCAAAAAAAAAATAGAACTTCCATATGTCTCAGTAGTTCCACTCTTGGGTACATATGTAAAAAAAAATGAAGTCAGCATATCAAGGAGATTCCTGTACTCCAATGTTTGTCGTAGGACTATTCATAATAATCAAGATATGGCTTCAACCAAGGAGACCATCAGTAGATGAGTGAATAAAGTAGGATGTGTGTGTACACTCATACAAACAATGGAATGCTATTCAGTCAGAAAAGGAATGAATCCTATCAGTTAAGGAAGCCTGTGTAGAGCTGGAGGGTTCCTTGAAATAAGTCAGACACAGAAAGGCAAATTCCTCATGTCCTCAACTATATGTGAGACCTAAAAACCTTTATCTCATAGAAGAAAGAAGACCAGTGGGAACTAGAAGCAAGGAACATTGAGTTAGAGATAGAGAAAGGTTAAGTAATGAACATCAAAGCACAGTTGGGTAGATTTGAAATTAGCTCTAAAGTTCTATAATTCATAATAATTTGTGATACATTTCAAGTAACTAGAGGAACAAAAACGCTCCTAACACAGAGAAGTAATCTTTGAGGAGATAAAAATGTTAGTTACTCTGTATGATCATTACATATTATATTCATGTATGGATTTAACATGCTATACCTGATAAATACATGCAAATACTCTAAGTCAATTAACAAGAAAACAACAAGAAAATGAATATGTCTGCCTATGTCATGGTACTCCCCTGAACTGCCTAATGAAAGTCAACCAAGTCTGATAATAACTTTCCCATCCTCTTCCATAAGATTAGAAGCAACTCTTTCGCAAACAAAGTCATCTCAGACTGAGTTAAGTATCTCAACTGACTGTTGAGTATCTCATCCATTAAGTCTTGAGAGCACAGAGATGGACACAATTATCTGTCCGCTGGAAGTGCTTGGATTTGGGGTGGCTCACAGTGTGGTAAAGTGTTAAGGCTATGCACTGGTGGAAAATGTTGATCCCATTGCTCAATAAAGACTTCTCCATGGCTGGACCATGCATCAAGAAGACAGAGAGCCCAGTATAAGGGCAACAATGCATCCTGGGAAGTTTTCAAGCACTGAGTGGGTGCATCACCAAGCAGGGCAGTAACAAGAATTGGATGCCCCCTCCCCACAGGTCCAAAGTGAAATAGAGAGATCAGATCTGGCCAGTGCCATCTTGGCTACATGGTGGATGGTAGGGTCTGGCATCTTGTCTTCATGGTGGGAGAAGGTGAAGTCCCCACCTCCCAGGTGATGTGTGTGCCTGAATCCCTGGAGGCAAGGGCAGGCACTTGGCTGATAGGTTACTGAACCTGTCAGTCCAGTGCCTGTGACCCTGACTCCTGACCTGACCCTATTTATGTCCAGACCAGCTCAGACACCATTATATCATGCCACAGTGCTCCATATTCCTGTCCTGTTTCTGATCTCCTGGCTCTTCTCTGGTCACTATGACATTCCACTTGACCTCTCCACTGGAGCTGAATTGGTTTGTTGGTATTGTTTTTGTTCTCTTTCCTCTCTGGCCTTCATGGCTCAGTTTCCTAACAGTGTGAAGTGTATTTGCTGGCTGCTGGTCTTTGAGACAAGAGTCCACCATGCAGTAGCTAGCTTTTTAATAAAGACTCCAAGACTCAATCCTTCAACAAAAGCAGTCACTGAATAACACTTCAGGCAATGTCTACATAGACCAGGGAAGTGAGGTATACTTTAGTTACTATAAATTTCACCTGCTTTAAGTGATGGTTTTTACCTTGA
>NW_012267326.1:4146855-4183691 GCF_000151885.1 Dipodomys ordii
ACTCCACTGTCCACTGTTTTGATAAATAATTGGAGATAAGAGTCTCACAAAATTTGTTGCTCAGGCTAGCTTCAAACTGAGATCTTCAGATCTTAGCCTTCTGAGTAGCTAGGATTACAGATGTGAGCCACTAGTGCCTTGC
Source organism: Dipodomys ordii (assembly GCF_000151885.1). Classification (NCBI taxonomy): domain Eukaryota; kingdom Metazoa; phylum Chordata; class Mammalia; order Rodentia; family Heteromyidae; genus Dipodomys; species Dipodomys ordii. Next base: position 4,146,998 of record NW_012267326.1, read on the forward strand.
TTTCATTTTTTTAATGAAACTCTTTCCCCTTAGTAGCTCCACTCTTGTTTAATAAGAGTACAAATAATGTAAGAAAATTATATATAACTTTTACCTTTAGTTTCTCAAGCAACCAGGCCGAATAGAAATAGTATTGATTGAAATAAAAAGCTTAACAGCCAGAGTTCAAGCCTCAGTACCAACACACACACACACACACACACACACACACACACACACACATACAGAGTGATCTTCCACTTCTCAGATACCTTGTCATACCGCCCAAAGAAGAACCCAAGTCCTTAGTTTATGAGTGTGAATATCACAAATCATCATCCCTCCACTAGACATTTCCTTGACAATGCACACATGATTCTCAGACAACTTTCTTCCCTCTCTCCCTACTAGTCCCTGTGTCCTCTTGCTTTGCATGAACATGTTATTGAATTTTCAACTTATTTGTTAAATACTCTTGAACTTTTGCAGTGGGATAGTATTTTTCACCAAGGTTGTATTGGCCAAGACCAAAGCAATGATCTAATTTTATCAAAGACCATAAGACAAGACCATTCAAGTAGTAACTTCTAAATAGACACCAATAGAAAAGGAACAAGTGACCTGAGCATGCTTCTTTTGCAAGCCTTGAAACATTTCAGCTGAACAATCCAAGAAGCAAAGCCTTGTATTCTCACATGGTTGCTTAGCATTTCTATCTGTGATACTGATCATCAAATCAGCTCAGGATTTAAGGAAACTTGGATTTATCTCCTTGTATAAAATCACGGGGAGAAAACCCAAAATGCTATATAGACTAGAACTCTGAGTGTGAAACCACAAGAAAATCATCTAAGCTGACAGAATCATAAACAATCTCAGACAACAGCTGCCCCCTGCCAGGAACCATATCCACTGCTGTCACCTCCAGGCTTGTGCCCAACTGCCACTGGCAGATTTGCGTGGCCGTTTCAGACTCCCTGCCGAATGGTGCTATCCATCTTGTACTAAAACACAGAGGCCACCGGTGACATCACTGCGGTCAACTGGTAGCCAGTGCCATGCTAAACCTTTCCAAACAAAGTGGCCGCAATGGAGCCAAGCTTAACTTCATGAATCATGCCAAGAGGAAGCAATCGGCAGTGCTCCAGCAAAAAGACTGAATGCAAAACAACCTGGAGGAAGAGAGGGCTAAGCTAAGATTGAATCAACAGACTGCCATTGCACATATACACCAAAAAAGGGAAGTCATTCATCAAGATACATTCACTCATAAAATCTTAGGTTGAATGGAAACCCCTTTGCATTTAAGATAATAAAAGCAATTATTTTTAAGTTAACACATAAGAACAATGGGCAAAAAAAGGCAGATAGGAACTTGTCACAAATCCTGCCAATTCAAAGCTGAGAAATACTGGATGAGAGACAAGGGTAGAAACACAAAACTTGCAAATCTAGCAGTATCTACCAGGCTCATCTCATAGAAATCAGAGTTGCCAGCAGCACAAGAAGACCCAGCAGAGGGTCTGAAAGCCACTTATGGCTCTACTCCCCAGCAGAAAGCTTTCAAGGAATGCACAGATCACAAAAATTGCCCCCATGATTTTGGAACTCATGCATCTCTGATGGAAAGGTTTGAGTTAATCACATTCCTTGATCCATGAGGCATCATCATTGTCACTGTGTATGACATATCACCTTTTAAAAAAAATCTATTTACTCATTTATGCACCCACCCATTCCCTTGTTAACAATTGTCATGAAATAGAGACATCATGAAATTCCCCATGTCAACCCTTTGTGAGCACAGTTCAGTAGTGCTAAGCACTGCACTTTCAGATAGTTGTGCAATCAGCCTCTGGAACTCTTCAAGCCTTGGAAAACTGAAAAGCTGTACCCAGAGACATGTTCCCATGTCCCCTCCTGTCTTCCTGGAAACCACTCTTGTTCCTATCTCTATAAATAAGACTACCCTATGGTAGCTCATAATGTAGAATTACCTGAGTGCTATTTGTCTTTTTGTGACCAGCTTATTTCATTCAGCACAGAGTTCTTGAGATTTATCTATGCTGAGGTATATGCTAGAATTTTGTTTTTTTAAGACCAAATAATATTCCATTGCATGCATTATTTGTACCAGATGTGATTTATCTATTCTTCTACTAATACACTGAGATAGCTTTCACATTTGTCTATTGTCAATAATGCAGTTATAAATAGTGCTCTACCACTTGAGCTACAGAGTTACTTCCGGCTTTCTAGTGATTTATTGGAGATAAGAGTCTCACGGACTTTCCTGCCTGGGCTGGCTTTGAACCGCGATCTTCAGATCTCAGCCTCCTGAGTAGCTAGGATTATAGGTGTGAGCCACATGTGCCCGGCTGTTTGTCTTTTTTATTGTTCATTTCTCAGGTACCAAGGCTGGAACTCAAGGCCTCATACTCTTACTCAGCTCTTTTGCTCATTTTTCTCTTTCTCTTTCTTTCTCTCTCTCCTCAGTCTTCCCTCTTGTCATCTCCCTCTCCCTCTCCTTCTTCTCTTCCCCCTGTATACATACACATGGTCATCTCACATTACATACACATGGTATTCTCACATCCCCTAAAATTCAAGTCCTAGCTCCAACCAATAATCCTGCAACAGAGACATGACAGGTCTAATAGGCCACTTAAAAGCTGCAGAAGGTAAGGGCAATCCAATGGGGAGTCTGAGAGTATACTAATTTTGTGGAAGTTCTCAGAAAAGGAGAATCAGCCCTGGGACAAATTGTAAAGATTGAGGAGAAACAAAAACACCTTGGTAAACAAGTGGCTACAAGATTACTTTGGAATTTGGCTTAAGGCCTAATATTACTTCTTCCCTATTCTCGCTGCTGAGACCCGGGAGCACCTGGTCTTCAGCTCTGATTCCTGGACCACCTGTGGGTCTTCCTGTGCTGGAGGGGTCTGGGGAGCCTGGTGGTGCCCTGGAGAGAGAGTAAACGGGTCCCATGCAGCCCAATTACTTGGTTATGCATCCCCACTCTGAAGGACCAGGGTCCAAAAGAGTACTGGTCAGCTTTTCTCAGGAAAGACTTCCTATGTAGGGAATTGTCAGTTCTCTAACAGCCAAACTCTGACTTGAACAAAACACACATACACTAAGCCTGATTTATTTGTGGATTTATGCCACATGGTTTTGACAAAGCATGGAAATAGAAGTAAATAAATAAACAATTCAAAAGCAAAACTTCTGAATCCCACTCATGCATTGCATGGCTCAGTTGATAGAGAGAAGCTTTAAGTCACTTGTGTTCTTAAATCATAATGTGATCTGTTGTTTCCCGCTCTTAAGTTCATGAAAATCTGCCTCTCCAAAAGCAAATGGAAATCTCAAAGCAAGGTAAAAGTGAATGTGCCTAAGTAAAGTGATCAAGTGAGATCTCTTAGCTTTGTTGAAATGCAACATGTTGTCACAAAAGCTGGCCACAGTGGGAAAAATGAACCTGGCATCTGCACTAGCATTGAACTCTGCATCCTGAGCATGCATGGCTTTTCTTTCATGGTGAGCTTTTTGAAACCACAGGCCCATGGTTACTAAGGACGTACAATACTCAATCTCCATTGTCCTTTTACAAGTCTGATTCTATACCTTGTGTATGTTTGACAGCTTATACTTACATTATGCATATTGTACTTTCTTTCACATATACATGAGCTAAAATACAGCTAATATTTTTGAGCTCTCACCACAAACCAGCATGTGGGCTAAGTGCTTAACATTTATAATTGCCATTCAGCACTTATGATCCTCCCACCTAATAACTATAATCCTCATAGTGACCCAATGAGGAATTATTATTATCTCCCATTTGTAGTTAAAAGAATTTGAGAGGTAAATGTTTAAGTAATTTGACCACAGTTAGAAAGCTGTGGGTGTAAAGCTCAGGTGCAGATACACCTGATACCCAACTTTTGTTTACCTTCAAAACACCATTTTTCATTTGTATATATGGGGCAAGGTTTTGGTTTATGTGTGCTACTTGTCAGTTTATTCTAATCTTATCTGTGCTGGAGCACCAGGGCTTGAAAAGAAGTAGCTACTTTCTATTTGCTTTATGTTGGACCTCCTGTCTCATTTTAGACATGTCTATACCTTGAGTGATATATACAGATGTAAAAGGTTCACAAGAACATAGGAAACAAATTTGAATATTGAAAACGATTCCCTAGACGCAAATCCAATGCAGGAAGAGGTTTAAATGAAGCACAGGAAAGTACAGAGGGCCAGAATGTCAGATGAACCCAGCCAAGGAGAGGAGGTTTTAGGGACAGGTTCTGTGCAGCATCTTCTGAGGAGCAAAGCCCAGGGCAAGAAATAGAGAATCCCTACCAATCAGAAGGCCAGAAGGCTAAAGCTACTGCAAACAGAGCCTGTGATTGCTGGTTATAGAGACTTGCCCATTGATTGCCTCTGGGAGTTACTATACCGGAATAGAAAAGAGACAAGTTCTGAATACAGAACCCTGTGTTTGATTTTCTTTGGCTTTAGTCATTTGACCATGGACATTTTGCTTCTCCTCTCTGGGCTTCCATTCCCCATCTGCCAGATGACCTTGTTGGGAATGTTACAAAGGACTCTTCAGCCTTATAGATGGCACATGGAAGCATTCAATAAGACACCATCACACCATCACCATCATTGTAATAGAGTGGGACTAACATGAAGGGCTTCACTGTGGTCCAGGAATATTCTGGTGCCATGAACATAGGGGCAGAGTTTCTGGTTCCTTGTGACAGTACTGAAACTGAGACATGACCAATAAATCTTTATCCCCACTTGATGAGAAGCAGTCTTCACCTCTCATGACCCTGGGAATCTGTGAGATAAAAATGTCAGAAAACCCAATTGAAACAGGATTAAGTAAGAAGGAGACTTTATCAGCTCACCTAACTGGAAAGACCACAAAAGTACTGGTTTCAGGACCAGTATTTGAAGTTTACTCTCAGAGTTCACAGGTCTCTTTACTTCCCTTGATTATACTTTGCACTCTCTTAGTTGGTCCTACAAGTATGGCAAAGCTTCAAAAATGGGAGAGAGGAAGGCAGGTGCCAGTCATATATGCCTGTGTTCTAGCTACTCAGGAGGCTGTGATCTGGGGGTCATGGTTGAAAGTTCAGCCTGAGCAGGAAAGTCCATAGACTCTTTTCTTTTTGGGGGGGGGTGGGTCATGGGATTTGAACTCAGGGCCTGGGCACTGCCCCTGGGCTCTTTTGCTCAAAGCTAGTGCTTTACCATTTTGAGCCACAGTGCTACTTCCTGTTTCTGAGTCATTTATTGAGTCATTTATTGGAGATAAGAGTCTCATGAAGACTCTTATGCCTGGGATACCTTCAAACCATGATCCTTAGATCTCAGCCTCCTGAGTACCTGCTGAGTTACAGGTGTGAACCACCAGGGCCTGGCCATGGGACTCTTATCTCTAATTAAGCACCAAAAAAGTTGGAAGGGAAGTTGTGGCTCAAGTGATAGAGTCCTTGTCTTGAGTGAGTAAAGCTCAAGGACAGTGCCAAGGCCCTGAGTTCAAGTGGCAAGACTTGCATCAAAACAAAAGGGAGGGGCAAGAGGCTGCTCATAGGTATATAACACATTCTGCTCTCAGTGACCCTCTGAAAAATAACTATTCCCTTCCTGGATACTCCTAGGAAAGCTGAGGATTCATGTAGCCCATACCACCTAGACTCACATATCCATCACTAAGCAGTCCTCAGGACCAAGTCAAGGAAATTCCATTGTAGGCTTAGATCTGAATCCCATACCCAATACTGGGGTTAGGGGCCAATTCAGCCTCACATAAAGTAAACATAGTGAAGTAGAATAAGTTCTCTAAAGAAAAGCAGAGTGGCTATTGAAGCAGCAGAAAAAAAAATGAATGCTGACCAAAAGAATGGATATGCAATGTAAGTCTAAATAACAAGCAAAAGCTGTAATCATCCATGTTTATTGAATGTTTGCCATAGTTGGTAGTAAACGTTTACCAGAAATTACTTCATTTAGTCTTCACAAAAATCACCCTACACAAACATGCTTATTACAGTGTCTGAGACACAGAGGCCAGATCATGGTACTAGTAGGCATTTGAGCTCAAGTCATGTGTCTCAAGAATCCCCACCTACTCCAATGAGTCGAATAACTGCTCCCCATGGAGCCTATGAATGGTTACTGAGATGGCAAAAAAGACTTTTCAGTTGTGACTAAGTCCAGGATCTTGAGCTTGGAACACCATCTGAATTACCCCAATGGGCCCTAGATGTAATCATATGTCCATAGAAAAAGGAAGTGCATTTCAGAAGAGGAAGGAAATACACTGATGGGAGCGAAGACTGGAGTGAAGGTAAAGAAAGAAGGGATGGTCCCCCCCCCATGGTATAACCCCTGTTTTTACTGTATCTGATTCCGGTGCCCTGCATCTTGTATATACATTTTTCTAATTTGGGAAGGGGAATGCTTAAATACAGATACAGGTTGACCCATTAGACACTCTGTTGAAAATGAACTTTACAACTTCAGGTGTGTGTGGCAGGGGTGGGGAGAGGGAAGGAAGGGGATAAACAGAGGAAATGTACTCATTACTTACTAATGTAACTGTAACCCCTCTGTACAGTATCTTTACAATAAAAAAAAATTTAAAAAAAAGAAAGAAGGGAGGGACTGAGAGAGGCAGGTGGATTCTAGAAGCTGGTGAGGATAATCTCCTCTGGAATCTCAGTCAATTACCAGTTGCTGGCACCTTGACATTAGCCTAGAAAGACTGACGCTTGGTCTTCTGACTTCCAGAGTGGTAACAGAATAAATGTATCTCATTTAGGCCACTAGATTTGTGATAGTTTGTTATAGTAGCCACAGCAAACTAAGATACCTAGCAAACCAGTACACACACTAGTTCACACGCATACTCCACACCTGAAAACAATAACTTTACTGATCTGAATGTACCTGGAATTTGTGCTGCCTGCCCATTTCCCAGATGGAGCCCTTGAAAGATAAGTGTGCTTCCAGAGAAACCTGCTCATGTGCCGTGTGTCTGCCCTCATTCCAGTCTCAGTCCTGCCTTTCCCCACCCTCCACTCTACTCAGAAGGCTAATGTGTATAGACGATACCAATTGGCCTCCTGCCTTCTGGCGTCCAGCTGGTTCCAGCTGGTGAAGTGAGAGAGGCCAGGAGAGGGAGGCTTGAGTATATCTCTTCCACTTCCCATCTGACCAGAGGTGGGCAATGCCTGCCAACTAGACTCTACAGGTGTCTACAGACAGCTACGCCCCCACAGGAGTATCCCACTCCACAGACCCTGTGGGCTGCTCCTGCACCTTCCCTAGTAAGAACCTCACAAGATTTTCATTCCCTTGTAAGGTTTTGTTTGTTTCCTACTTGGTTATTAGACAGAAGAGTCTCTTGGATTTGTCTGCTCTGTCTAATTTAGAGCTGTAATCTTCAGATCTCAGCCTCCTGGGCAGCTAGGATTATGAGTGTATGCCATTGGCACCCTGTTCCCTCCCTTGTAAGGTCTTAACATCTGCCCTGCCAGGACTCCCATTGATTCAACGATGCACTGCCGCAGGAAGTTAGAGTTCTGGGCAGCCAGGAAAAGCCAAAGGAAGGCAAGAATGGAGCAGGGAAGGGAAAGCATGAATACAGCAGGAAGTTCACTAGCAGTACAAGGCTGTTGCTTGAGACGGAAATGCACAGCACAACAGCACTTTCATGGCCAACCTTAAGGACCCTTCCCAACCTCTAAGATTCCCCCAATCCACACTTTGCCCTACAGGAACATCTTGGGGTATGTTTTCCTAGAAGTAGATCCTATGAAAGTGCTTGTTTACTCAACATGGCCTCTCTGCATGTCACAGTGGGAAAGAGGATAGGTGAGCTATAAAGAAGGAGGCCAATATAAGGTACTTTAGTGAGCAACACTTTAAACCTACTGGGAATTCTGGGAGCCCACACATAGCATGTGCTTCAGTTTTCTCATCAGAGGGTTGAGGAGGTAAGGATGGTTCTACACCAGTCTCAGTGGTCATTATGGACAGAGGCTTCCAAGGAGCATACGTGTTTTGAAACTATAACTCAGCCTAGAATGGGGCAAGGAGAGTAAAACTCAAAGGCAAGAGGGTGGATTTGGTAATGGGTCACTGATAGTTTCTTGGACAAATAAGGGAAAGTCTCAAACAATGTGCATGGGGAAGTCACAGCCTAGATCTAGGCAGAGAGAACCATTTCCCAGGCCACAGCAATTCCTGTGGAAGTGGGATCCCTCTTGTGTCCAAGCCACAAAAAAAAATTACTTGAACTCTGCTAAAACTCTGAAGAGGCTTGGCACCTCCCCAGAGGTGTGGTAAAGGAACACCACTAGACCAACACTTCAACTTCGGCCTTCTAATACCCAGCACCGAGAACCCAGCAGAGAGGACCTGGGCTGTAGAACTACCAGGTGATCAGTGGCTATCATTTCAACCTTCTAAACATATGATGCACTGTTAAATAGTCATAGAATACCAGTATATAATTCCTGAGACAATATCAGAGCATTAGTATATCGTACCAGGGTCTGTATAACCTCTCAATTCCAACATCCAACTCTACCCATCTATTTGTCATAAAGAATGGAGATTGGCCCTAGTTGACCCAAAAGGCTATGGCCACTGGGCACAGCCATGGTTTTCACTGTTCTAGATAGGGCTTGTGAGTACATACTCTCAAAGAAGAAGACAAATAAGCAAGCCAATGGAAGAGGTGTTTAATTCCTGATCTTCCAACTTGTACCTGGCCACTTTCTTTTTTCTCTTCTCTTCTCTTCTTTTCTGTTCTTCTTTTTGTGTGTGTGCATGCACATATGTTTATGTATGTATGCCCATACTGGGGCTTTAACACAGAGCCTAGGAGCTGTTCCTTAGTTTTGTGGTTCAAGGCTGGTACTCCAACACTTGTGTTACAGCTCCATTTCCAGCTTTTTGCTGGCTTGGAAAGCCTCAGGGAAACTTTCCTGCTTGGGCTGTCTTCTAATTATGATCCTCAGATCCCAGCCTCCCAAGTAGCTAGGATTACAGGTAAGAGCCACTGGGTGCATACTAGCTCTGTTTGTGCATGACCTGCCTTCCATTATGTGCATTTCTTCTTGCTCAACGAGGTCAGGAGCTCCACAAAAGCCAAGAGGTGGATGATGCAGTAAGATAAGTGTTACCTAAAGAGACACAAGGATCTTATGAATCTACTTACTCGTTGAGGCAACTCACTTAACTTTTTCCATTTATGTTTTGCTTTGTTTTGTTTAGAGATGAGAGTCACTTGGCCTCAAGCCTCAGCCTCCTAAGTAGCTGTGACCATGCCTGGCTCTTTTCCCTCATTTGTGAAATAATAATGACATATCTACCATGCACAGCTAATATGAGAACTACTGAGATGAAATTCGGTAAGGCCCTTTTGGATCTTCTGTGAATATTAATATCCTTGTCTTTTGACAGTATTGGGAACAAAACCCAGGGCTTTGCACATGCTAAGGACCACTCTACCATTGAGCTTCACCTCCACTCCTATCATTAAAAAAATGGCCATGTCTACAAGCAGCAGCTAACACAAGAGTACAAGCTCATTGCTGTATTACACAAAAGCAGTCAACACACTGGTTGTCTAATTGATAAGAAGCAGGGCCATCAACAGCACCGAACGAACATAATTGTCACTGCAGCTATGGTGTCACCAAGGACAGAACTAATAACAAGTCCCCTGGATTTGAGTTAGCCAAGAGCATGATAATGCATATAATGCTAAGAGCATTAGACATTAACTGAAAGTCTGATGCACTGTGCACCAGGCATGGAAGCCCCTACTGTGGTTTGCATCTTAAATGCTACTTAGAAGCTCATGTGCTGAAGGCTTGGTCCCCAATGTGGCAGTGTTTAGAGGTGGGAACTTTGAGAGATGATTGCATCATAAGTGTTCTGATGTTATGAATGGATCAATCCATTTATGGATTCTTGGCTTAGTGGGCTGTTGGGTAGTAGTAGAAACTTCGAGAAGTGGGGGCTAGGTTGAAGTTGAGGACATACCACTTAAAAGGAAGTTTTTCTCTTCCTCCTCCTCCTCTTTCTCCTTCTCTTCATATGCCTCTTACTTCTCTTCTTCCTCCTCTTCCTCCTCTTCTTCCTCTTCCTTCTTCCTCTCTCCCTCACTCCCTCACTCTCCCACTCTCTCTCTCTCTCTTTCTACCCTCATCCTTCTCTGTCTTTGCTTCCTAGCCTCCATGAGGAGAGCAGCTTTGCTCCATCAAAAGTGCCACACCACAAACTCAAGAAACAATGGAGCCAAATGAAACCTCTGAAACTGTAAACCTAAATAAATCCTCCCTTTAAGTTTTCTTGTAAGTTCTGTCATAATGACAGACATCTGACAAACACATCTTCATAATATATCTCATTTAACATGTAACACGGATCAACACTACCTTACTTTATGCATGAGGGTTAGATAGCCGAAGATGACTGTCCTCAATCAGGAAGATTAAGGGGGCTCACACCTGTAATCCTAGGCACTAAAGAGGCTGAGATCTGAGGACTGAGATTTGGATCCAGTCTGGGCAAAATAGTCTGTAAGTGGAGGTGTGGTTCAAGTGGTAGAGTGCCAGCCTTGAGTGAACAAAAGAACAAGCAGGAGTGCAAAGCTTAGTTCAAGCCCACTAACAGCATGAACACTCACATGCACACACACATACACACACACACACACACACACACACACACACAAGCAGGGTCAATATTCAATGTTTTAATCACTCTGCTTCAAACTTCCATGAACATGGCTATTTTCTTTTGGAAGCAGATTTCAAGTTGATGGCATCACTTATGTAACCTGAAAGTGAATCTTTAAATATTCAAGAAATTTTTTTAATCACAGGAAAAATTAGATTTATGTCTGCCACACCAACAGTATGTAGTCAAACCAGAACCCAGAGCACTTTCCCTTTCCTTGCTTAAGTGATAATGAAGTCTTCCAGTTTCAGTGTGATTTTCAGTTGTTTGGAAAATTAAGACAAAGTGAGAATACTATCCTTGTACTTAGATTTGTGAGTCTCTGCAATTCTTTATTTACTTGTTTTTGTTCTGAGACTCAGGGTCTCGGGCACTCTACTTCTGATCCATACTTCCAGTCCCTTTAGCATTGATTATTTTTGAGGTGGGGTTTTGATTCCTGCCCAGGTGCATGCCCCGATCAAAATCCCCCTATTTTTCCTTTTCCACCATAGCTAGGATGACAGCCACACACTGCCACAGACCCAGCTTCCTTCCATTGAGATGGAGTTTCATTGACTTTTCTGCTTGGACTAGCCTGGGACCACAATCTTCCTGACCCCAGACTCCTATGTAGCTAGGATAACCACATCTGCTAATTGATTGAGAAGGGATCTCTTTTTTTTTTTTAATTTTATTTGTGAAAATACTGTACAGAGGGGTTACAATTGCATGGGCAGGATAATGCGTACATTTCTTACCAAGCATTGCAGCTTGTTTACCCTTCACATCACTTCCCAGCCTCCCCCCTCCCCCCCAATCCCAATCCTTCTCCTCCCCCCTCCCCCTCCCCCCCCAACCGACGTTGTAAAGTTCGTTTTGGACATGACAACTTGTACTTCTCATTGTTGCATCAGGTCCACCTGTATCCTTAAACAACTGGTTTTTCCCCATCTCCTCCACAAGTTATACTGACATCAAATATATAGAAAGCAGGGGTTATACTGTGGGGGAGGGACATACAAAGCAACAAAGAGATAATCTTATAAATGCGTTAGAAACACATGCATGAAAGAAAAAACATTAAAATACATATCTAAGGGTTCATTTTCCTGACATCACATTATCTGACCTTTTCCGCTTGACTCATACATATACTAGATATTGCAAATAAGGAAACCATGGGACCTATGTTTCTTTGGGCTTGGCTTAAGTGGGCAAAAGACTTAAAGAGAAACTTCTCTGAAGAAGAAAGAAGGATGGCCAATAGACACATGAAGAAATGTTCAACATCCCTAGCCATAAAAGAAATGCAAATCAAAACAACATTGAGATATCACCTCACCCCAGATAGAACAGCAAAAATCAAGAACTCTAATAACAACAGATGCTGGAGGGGATGTGGACAGAAGGGAACCTTACTGCATTGTTGGTGGGAATGTAAACTTGTCCAACCACTTTGGAAAGCAGTATGGAGGTTCCTCAAAAGACTTCACATAGAACTCCCCTACGACTCAGCAATCCCACTTTTGGGCATTTACCCAAATGCTTACAAACAAGACCACACTAAAGCTACCAGCACAACTATGTTTATTGCAGCATTATTTACCATAGCTAAGATATGGAACCAACCCAGATGCCCCTCAGTAGATGAATGGATCAAGAAAATGTGGTATATATACACAATGGAATTCTATATCTCCATCAGAAAGAATGACATTGCCCCATTTGTTAGGAAATGGAAAAACTTGGAAAAAATTATATTAAGTGGAGAAGGGATCTCTTTTATATTCATGGGCTGACCTCAAATAGCAATCCTCCCAATCTCATCCTCGTTAGCAGGTTTGAGCCACCAGAGTGTTTGTTTGTTTAAGTAGAACTGAGAACTCCCCAGTGGCTAAAAGTTCTGTGCACTGCTTGAGGTATGAGTGAACTCTTGTGCCACACTCAACAAACATCCTCCTTTGGGAAACATGCATCCTGATCTTTCTTGTACACCCCAGACAGCGAGTGGGGCTTTCATCTCTGTGAGAGCATTTCCCAGCACAAGAAAGCCAGCCTGAGCTGATGGGAGTACTTCCCAAGGCACACTTTGATGGGTTTAATAACCTTGTCCAGTCCCATTTAAGAGCCAGCCGTTATTGTTCAAGCCTTCTCAAGCCAGCTTGAAATTCACCTTGGCAAAGATTCTATCCTTGTTGGACACTTCCCCCTGGATCTTTCAAACTCAGTAAAAGGAATTGAGTCCTAGTGGGAAATGCCTGCCAGTTGTTGCTCTTCTTCTGGATTGGGCATAAAATGTCCCCCGGGGATGAGCTGGCTCTAGGCTAATTGGGCTCTTCTATTACACAACAGCATGAGGAAAACTAAAGTTGATTCTTTACATCGGTTTTGAGGCCCAGGTCACTAGGAGTCTGGAGGATCTATGGAAATCAGAGAACCCACTGAAGCCCTCAATTGTATTTGCCTGTACAGGTGCTCAAGGTGTGCTTTTGAATCCTATGTCCCTATTTAAATAAATTGACGCATTCATGTGATTCTACACTGACAAATAGAAAAATCAAACAGCTACAGAAAGTCACAGTGCTCTTGTGCTACTCTCCTCCTTCTCTACATAGCAAATGCCTATACTCAACTTTCAAACTCAGTTCATACTACATGTCCACCTTCACAGAGTGCAGCTAAGTGGGACTCAGGCTCTCTCTCCTCTGTGCTCCTTTGAATCAAGGTCAACCAGGGCATTGTGTTACTAGAGTTAAATGGTCAATGGCACACAAAGCCTGCGGATACAGAAAGGGGCTAGAAAAACCCTGTTCTGTAAGGAAGAGGAAGTCAAGGCTCATAAAAAATCTGATACCAGCCCACCATGAAGAAGGTACAGAAACAAAATACAGCTGAGTGTATATGACTTTGAAGTCCAAGGCTTTGTGATATTCAAAAGGATAGGCATGCTGTATGTCTTTGAAGTCTGTGTCTTACAACATCCAATAAGAAAGTCCCATAAGTTGCATTAGCTATAGTCAGCTTCTGTGGTTCTAAACAAAAACACCTTTGAAAGAAAAGAAAAGAAAGAACATCAAAAGGCCAAGAGACTGAGTTAGAGGTCTGCATCCAGTTGGGGTGGCATCTAAAGCCTACCTGCTCTCTTCTCCCTAGCCCCATAAATCCCTCGGATACTCGATTGTCAAACTGATAAAAAGTAGGGAGTTTCAATTTTATTTTTCTTTAACTGGCAAGTTCTTCTCTCTCCTCAGTCTCTTTATCTCCTATCCCCATCAATATAAATCCATTTTCTGATCCTATAATGAAATACCTGAAGCACACTAACTTTATTTTTTAAGTTTTTTATTTAGATCATAGTTCTAGAGGCAGAAACCTCAAACAAGATGGTTCAGGTTCCACACACTGTGGATGGCAATGTGGGGGAAGCAATGTGGTGAATTTCTGTAACTATTAATGCCATGGATTAAAATTATGAAACACCATGTCAGAGTTCTTCTTTGGCAAAGGTCACCTTCCCATTTAACTTAGGCATCAACTATTTATGTACCTGACACTCTCCATGGTGAAAGGCTCATTCCTTTCTTCCTGCGATTAAGACCAATGGGAGAATGAAATGTCCTATTTCCTGAGCACCTTCCCATGTGTGCCCTTCTGCTTATCAGGAAGGCCTGAAGGTAAGAAGCATTATGCCCACTTTTCAGCCTGGAAGCTAAAGTTTGGACAAGAAATAACTTGCCAGCAAATGGCAGATATTAGATTTGAATTCAAATCTATCTGTCTTCAAAGATCCTGGTCTTTCCATGCACTCCTAAAGCTGCTTTCAAAGATTAAAGGAGAACGAAGTATAGACTTTAGTTTTCAAGCATATCATTTCCTGATCCAATAGTATCTTTGCACAGAAAGCAGACATTAACTCCTTTATGAAAATGAGGGTCCATCTAATCGTCACCCTCTAATTTTTAAAGTCAATTCATTCTCTGGGAACTCATGGCTCATGCTTATAATCCTAGCTGCTATTCAGGAGGCTACAATCTAAGGATCACAGTTTAAAGCCAGCCCAGGCAGGAAAGTCAGTGAGATACACCTACAATTAGCCACCCAAAAAACTATAAGTGAAGGTGTGGCTCAAGTTGTCAAGTGCCAGCCTTGAGCCAAAAAGCTAAGGACAGAGTGTAGGCCATGTGCAAGCCCAGGAATGGTACAAAAATAAAACATATAGTTCATGCAAATCAGGGCCACTTACTGCAACTGGATTTTCATCTGGGCCCCAATCATTCATATCTGAAAAAAAAACATTCAATGTCATCCTGCAATTGTCTACAAGAGCAGAAAAACACAGTCAAGCATAGATTGAAGGACACAAGAGGACTTTCCACCATGGGGTGCAGAGAGCTATGAAGTTTAGATCCAGCACTTAGCAGGAGAGATGTAGTTGTCTGTCAGATATCAAATCTAGTTTGTGAAGCTGTCAGTCACTGCAGTGAACTACAAAGTCACTGAGTGAACTGGCCATGACCCAGGAGGATTGTCACAAAATGAAAATTCAGATTAAAAAATGCCAGGGAGCCCAAGGAATGCTGGAATTCTCAATAACGATTTTGTGCCAGAACTCAAAGCCACACTGATTCCTCGCTTCCATCCCTACTTCCTCCTGATCCTTCTTCTTATGTCCCCTTTTTTCTGGTGTGTGTGTGTGTGTGTGTGTGTGTCCTCCAGATTTGAGACAGTTATAGAAACAAAGGAGCAGGAAAAAGTGACATAGAACGTGTTTATTCAGGAGAATTTTTATTTGTCAGAAACTTAAACTTCCACAAGATCACATACAGAGATTTATTTTTCTTCTGTGAGAAAAAAAAACCTTATCTTTTATGAGAAAAGGACTAATAGCTAGCTGATGTGCTAAATTTAATTTTTAAGATAAATTAATTTCAGGGGAAAATACAAGTCAATGCAAATTCAATGTTTATCTATCTATCTACCTAATTTTGCATAATTCAATAAATCCTTCCAAGCATCTAGGATAGACCTCTTTCTCCCCAGATTAATTTCACTGTGAATTTATTTCACTCCGGCCTCCATTGCGGTTTAAGTGCCACTTGGAATCTGGCTATACTTCTCTAGCCAATGAACTCTCTCATTCTTCAAACAGGCGACTATAACCTTTGTTTTCTATTCAGATAAACCCTCACCTCTACCTCCACTGACAAAATAGAAAGCATAAAGCAGAGCCCTTTATCTGCCTCCTACTTCAAGCTCACCTGTGTGGAATACTCTAGGTCTCAACCCGTCTTGTGCCACTCTCTCAGGAAAATGGCACTGTGGAGTGGTTCTCTTCTCTCCAGAGCGTTGTCTGATTCCCACCAGCTCTTCTCAGTATTTGTATTTGTATTCACCTCAGGTTATTCCATCTTGAAAACAAACAAGCACATGCTGTGCCTTCTAGTTTTCTCTTCCCTTTCCTTCCACATCATAGCCTTGCAGGTTCAAAGCAGGACCCCATTTGTTGCCCCTTCTTGCCTCCAGTAAGCTTAGGAATTTTACATTAAAGTAGAATTCAGTCACAACCACTCCTCCCCCCCAGCCCTGCCCACATCCACTTGTGTGCTCAAAGCCATAATATTTAACTTCTTTACATCTCAGTTTTCTCAAGTAAAATCGAGGAAACATTAATTCTCTGAATTGGGCTATTGTGATATAAAATACAGCAATACTGCTAAAGGTCTTAGCACAGTGCTAGGCACATGGGTCTTAAAACATATCTATTATTATTCTATAATCTTTGAAAGTTTATAATCTGATTTCCTTCTCGAGAAATCTTTATGACTAGATTCAATCAAAGATTCCTTTTCAGAATCACCATACTAGGTTCCTTTGGAACAACTGTTTACTTTTGCCTTTGTGAGAAAATGAGTTTAGCTCCTCTTTGTCAGATTTCTCTGTCATTCCATTGCCTGTAGACATCTTCCAGATTTTATCCTCTCCCGGACTGCTTTTACTCTGCTTACTCTCTCTCAATGATCTCCTTGGTCCTATGTCTTCTACAGAGTAACAATCCCCAAATCTTGACTTGCAGCCCAGGACTTTCTCCCAAGTTCCACATACAAAGATGCAACTCTCCGTAAGGGCAAAGATGACTCGGGCACTCCAAACTGTCCAGGGAAGGTACAATTAGCTCTCCTGGAGCAGAAAAAAATAGGATGGAGTAAAGACAGCCTCTTCAACAAATGGTGCTGGCATAATTGGCTAAATACATGTAGAAAAATAAAGTTAGACCCTTATATGTCATCGTGTATCAGAATCAATTAAAAATGGATCAAAGACCTCGAGGTAAAAGCAGATACCTTGAAAATATTACAGGAGGAATAGGAGAAACACTAGAACTCATTGGCACAGGTCAAAACTTTCTTAAAGATCCAGAAACAACAAATCAAGGAAAGGCTGGATAAATGGGACTGCATTAAACTGCAAAGCTTCTACATGGCAAAGAACATAGCTAGCAAGATACATAGAATGCACACAGACTAAGAAAAGATCTTCACTAGACATATAACATATCTAAAATATACCTATAGCTCAAAAAATTAAATTCCCCAAAACAAACCCCCAAAGAAACAACCATCCCATTCAAAAGTGCGTTAACGACTTTAAGAGAGACTTCTCTGAAGAGGAAATACAAATGGCCAAGAGACACATGAAGAAATGCTCAACATCTCCGGCTATAAAATAAATGCAACTCAAAACAACATTGAGATTAGAATGGTCATTACTGGGCTGGGAATGTGGCTTAGTGGTAGAGTACTTGCCTAGCATGCATGAAGCCCTGGGTTTGAGTCCTCAGTACCACATAAACAGAAAAAGCTGGAAGTGGCTCTGTGGCTCAAGTGGTAGAGTGCTAGCCTTGAGCAAAAGAAGTTCAGGGATTGTGCCCAGGCCCTGAGTTCAAGCCCCAGAACTGGCAAAAAAAAAATTATCAAGAAATCTGATAACAACAGATGCTGGTGGGAATCAGTCCACTGGCTCTGCTTTATATCCACTAAGGATATTTTGGAGATAGAATCTCACAGACATTTCTGCCTGGGCTGGCTTCAAAACATGATACTCTAGATCTCAACTTCCTAAATAGCTAAAGTTACAGGCATGATCTACCAGTGCCCCACTAACAGTGGTGTTTCTAAGACTAACCGCTTATCATACCATCTGCCTGTAAAATGCTTAATGACTCACACTGTCCTTAAAGTATTTTTGAATTCCATTGTTTAAATCCCATGATTTCCAGTCTCTTCCCACTGTACCTCCCCACTCAGCAATCTGCAGTCCAGGTCATAGTAAACTATTTGTATTCCCCAAATGCCAAGCTCCCTCTCCCATTCTAGGTCCTTTCAACCCGGGAGGAGGACACTAATGGAGAGAAACTGCCTGCCCAAGGCAGTGCCGAAATAAACCTGGAGAGCAGTTGGCTCAGCCCACGGAAGCAAAGCTCACAGCAGTACCTCACATTGTGTGAGTAAAGCTGTCCCAGAATCTTCGGATTGCTTGGAAATTTATTTAAATCCAGCCTTTCCTGCTGTCCACAGCTGAACTCTTTTTTTCCTATCGTGCCTTCAAAGAACCTTATATTGGAAACGTAGTAAAGAATAAGCACTATATGTTTTGCATCCTATGGCTTTTTAATGTACTTCAAGGAGAGTATATAATCTACGGAGACAGTTGATTATAATTCTCCAAGGCTCCTGGAAGGCAGAAATCTTTCCCCTGACAACTCTTTCAGAGGGTAGAGGTGATCTTTCAATGAAAAAGAGGAGGTCGCTAACTTCAATTAAGTATTTCTTTCCATGAAGACAGGGGAATCATCCAAAAGTTTCCAACAATTTCTTTGTTTTATGGTGGTAGTTAAAAGGAAAGCAAGAAGGAAGAGAGATCTTTTCAGTTCTTGTGACAGGCCTCAGAAATTGTCTTATTTTAAGGCAACACTAGCATTTCTTTTGCTCTCTAGTTATAGTAAACGCTGCCTACAATATGGCATGACCATTGTAAACCAGTATTCTGTTACTTTACATTGACTTTACACTGACGTTAGTCTGTCCTCAAAGATAGCTATATCATACATGCCAGTTTGAATTGTAAATGAATTAGTGAAGTACCAGGATATCATGCAAACTCACTGCCAGAATAATTGAAGGAACAGGAAGAAGACCAGTCAGCTGTGTAGTCCAAAAGGTTATATTGAAATTTCTCCAATTTCCTGAGATGATTTAAGATGAAAGCTTTCATGGTGTTCTTTTTTATTTTTAAGAATCCAATAGTTATTAATTGATGGTACTGCTTTTATAATGATGTTTGCAAAACATGAGAAGGAAACTAAAAAGACTCGTTGCTGCTTAAAAAAAATAATGATAGGGCTGGGAAGGTGGCTCAATAGTAAAGTGATTGTCTTGCGTGCATGAGGCCCTGGGTTCGATTCCTCAGCCCCACATAAGCAGAAAAAGCCAGAAGTGGCTCTGTGGTTCAAGTGGTAAAGTGCTAGCCTTGATCTGAAGAGCTGAGGGACAGCGCCGAGGCCCAGAGTTCAGACACCACGACCGAAAAATAAATAAATAAGTAAATAAATAAATAATGATAAAGAAAGGGGGAAATATAAAGCTGTGGGCAAAGTCTGCAATGCATTACCTGGGATTTTTGTTTGGGGAATGATTTTCTCAATTACAAATAAAAACATTTATTTGGGAACATACTGGCTTTCCAGTAAAGTAAAACATTTCTTTCACAACTGATGTTTTAAGAAAAAATCTTTCTTGCTATTGTTTCTAGCATTTATACGTACCATGTGATTTTTTTTGTTGCTTTGTATGTCCCTCCCCTACAGTTTAACCCCTGTCTTCACAGTATTGATGTTGGTATAATTTGGGGAGGAGAAGGGAAAAAAATGTTTAAATAGGGATACAGGTTGACCCATTGCAACAATGAGATGTACAAGACTATGTCGAAAAATGAACTTTGCAATTTAGGCAGGGGTGAGGAGTGTGGGGTAGGGGGAGTATAGTTGAGGAGGTGGGAGGGAAGGGATGATAGGGAAAAACAAAGGAGGAGGCAACAATTTGATAAGAAATGTACTCATTACCTTGCTCATGTAACTGTAACCCCTCTGTACAATATTAACACAATAAGAAAACATAAAAAACTGATGGTTTAGAAAAAAAAAGCCAACTTGTGTCAAGGTAGAGATTTTCATTTGTAATTGGAAATGAACACAGATGAATAGGGCTCTGAACTACCCTTTCATTTATTATTTAGATCTCGGCATTTTCAATCCTCGAAGCACTATTTTGAACAGCTGTACTTGAAGATGTCAACCTCAGTGGTGCTTTGAACTAAGGTTGAAGGTTGATGAACAATACATACTATAGGGAGAAAGTTTGGAGGAGAAATCAGCCTCTGTATGGGATAGCATACGTCATACAGTGAGAACACAAGTAAGCATGCATGCACATATAGGAACATTACATAAGCACATAAAAGCAGTTGGAGCATTGGCACCTCCTGATTGTCTCTAACAGCACTACGCATTGGAAGGGTCAGACCACTCCCTTAGGTAAAATAGTGACCACCATGTAGCAATAGCTACTTGTCCGGTGCCGTGGCTAGTTCTTTATAAACATGATCTGATATCATTCTCCCACAGCTATGTTTAGTAAATTATGACATCCTTGTTTTACAGATAAGAAAACAAACGTTTGCTTCATTGCCAAACTACCATATGACTTTGGAAGAAGTAGTAAGGGTGTTTGTATTTAACTTGCACCTATTTTATGAGGCATGCTGCCCAACTTCAGTAGGAATCAAATGTGGTTTTACATTAGATTTGTTAGTTGTTCCAAGGAGTGTATCATTGAAATACAGAGAATAGAATGCCTGCTATTTTACTTTCTTCTTTCTGCCAGAGTATGGTCGTTTTTATATTAAGGGTAAATATTGGGAGGGATGACACAGGAAAAGCTGAGCTATTCGAGACAAACAAGGATGGCAAGGGAAAACAAAGGCTGAAAATGTAATCAAAGCCAAATCATAACAACTCTACATAACACCTTAAGAAACTTGGGCTTTATCCTAAGGACAAAGAGATACCTGTGAGGAACTTTCATCAACAAACTCTTTTATTTCTGCCTCTGGGATTGACGATAACTTCATCTGAGCCCCTTATACTAAATTATACTAAATTCCATCCAGAATATTCAGTCTTAAAACCCCTAACACCTTTCTTCTTCAACCAACTTCAATTATTATGGGAAGCTCCTGGTGTCTATAAACTCTCCACCAAGCCAGCATGCCCAGTCTGCCTGTTCCCTATTTCCCAGTGAAGGGAGTGATCCCTGATCCATGCAGAAAATAGTTGGTCAAGCACTTGTAGCACAAACTCATATAACTAATCTACCTCTACAATGCATTTCTTCCCTAAAACACCACCATTTACTTTCAGCCTTTTCCCCTTGAAGCTAAAGCTTTTATCTCACTTGATGCTATAAAGCAGAATTATTTCTTAGCAGACACGACAAATACCAAGTTACGTTCAATACTGTTCCCTCTTTAAAAGTATAAAATTACAAATATGTTATGTCAGAATACGTCCTTTGAAGTATAAAAAGGTCTTTTTTTAAAGTCTAAATATAAAGAGTGTTCTGCTGTGTTAGTCAGCTTTCCATTAGGGTTACAAAATACTCAAGATAATGCACTTAAAAAGAGGGAAAGTTAGCCAGGTGCCAATGGCTCACGCCTGTAATCCTAGCTACTCAGGAGGCTGAGATCTGAGGATCACGGTTCAAAGCCAGCCTGAGAAGGAAAGTCTGTGAGACTTTCATCTCCAATGAACTACTCAGAAAGAGTAGAAAATGATGCTGTGGCTCACGTGGTAGAATGCTATCCTAGAGCAAAAAGAGACTCAGGGACAGTGTCCAAGCCCAGAGATCAAGACCCAAGACTGGCAAAAAAAAAAAAAAAGTGTGCTCAGCAAGACATCCCATCAAAGCAGGACTGAGTGACTTAGGAAGTTGTTCACCTTAGTATAGCTAGAGAGCAAAGAGCAAGAGAAAGGGGCTGGAGCCTCAGCTCCCCTTTAAGGGACACTCCCAGAAAATGGAATTCCTCTTACAAGCCCCTATCTCATATAGGTTATATAAGTTCTACCAACAACCAAAAGAGCTGACAACCAAGCATTTAGCACACATGGACTTTTGGGAAACACTTAGCTAAATCATAGGAACTCTATACATCATTTTTCCCCTCTTTCTATACAGACAATGCTTTTGTGAAATAATCCAACACACATACACACACTCACTCACTTCTGCATTCGAAAGCTAAATAGTAATGGAGAAAGGTTTCTGAAAGTAGTGGAATGTTGGAACAAATAATATTTTACACAGTTCAAATATCACCCAGGAGGGAATTTCTGCTAGCACATGTTGCGATTTGCCACAGGCAGATGAAAGCCTCTAATTCAGAACATACGCTGTGCCTCCACCTATAAAAAATTCTACAAGCAACAGCATGCCCTGGCTAGAATGATGATCATGGCTTCTTGCTGAATGCATTCCATAGCTCAACAGATGGCTCTCTTCTGGGGTTTAAGACAGGCAGGAGTCAGGCGCAATCCTGATACAAGTGAAATATTGACCCAGGGAGAAGGAAGGCAGAGCTCAGGGAAGGTGAATCTACTGTGAAGTATAGCATTTTCTGGTGCCTGCTGGAAGTTTTCCAGAACGTAGTAACCAAGCAGAGCAATTGCTTTGTTTCAGAAGGATGTCAAGGAATTCATAAAACAAGAACCATTGTATAAGCAAAATTCTGCGAGTTCTTTTTGATTGCTCTGAGACATTTAGACTTTGTCTCTGCATTCAGAAGTTAAATCTTGCTTATAATCCTAGCTACTCAGGAAGCTGTGATCTGAGGATCGCAGTTCAAAGCCAGCCCAGGTAGGAAAGTCCATGAGACTCATCTCCAATTAACTACCAGAAAACTGGAAGTCGTGCTGTGGCTCAAAGTGATAGAGCACTAATCTGGAGTGAAAAAGCTCAGAGACAGTGCTCAGGCCCCAAGTTCAAGCCCCATGACCGACAAAAATAAAAAGACTTTTTAAAAAAGCTAAGTCTTAATACTGCACATCTAGATGATAAGGTGTATTTCCTCTGGAATGCTCCAATCTAAACTCCCTTATTTTCTCAGTATGACTTTCTCTTCTGTACCAAGGAGAAAAAAACCATGGTTGAGCAGGGTCCTAGGTCTACCACACCTGTAATCTTAGCTACTCAGATAATCTGAGCTACTCAGAAGGCTGAGATTTGAGGATAGAAGTTCAAAACCACCCTGTCAGGAAAGCCCATGAAACTTGTATCTCCAGTTAACCAGCAAATAAGTCAGAAATAGATTTGTGGTCCAAGTAGTAGAGCACCAACCTTGAGTGAAAAGGCTAAGGTTCAGCAGCCAAACCCTGAGTTCAAGCTCTAGTACTGGCCCACACAGACACAGAGCCACAACTGTTCACTGTTGGCAAGTTCTTTGGGGTCCTGTAACTCGCCTTAACTCCCCCTCACCCTGGCACACATACATCCAGGCACCACTTAAAGACACAGCCACAACTTACCCTCAAGAACCCCAGTTCTCCTCCATTTCTTAAAGGCTGCATTGCATATCTTCCATTGTCCATTACAGACACCTAGATGTCATCTCTCCCTCCTCCCTCTCCCCATCACGCTAGGTCTGTCTCCAGTGTCTCTTTCTCTCCTGCTCCAATCCTTCCTCCCAAGCCAGCTCCCCGCATAGCACAGATGGCCTCTCTTTAGTTTAAATGCCTTACAGTGGCTCTCCATGGATTTGAGAATACATGATGTAGATGGTTCTTTACATTATGGCCCCAGCTTGTATCTATGTCCCCTCCCTCTCCATACCCCAGCTCAGTGCTTCCCTAACATTCTGTGCTCTCCTACTCCACATACATCACCAGGAATTCATAGATGCTGTCTCCTCTGCTCAAAGCCAGTGTCTTCTACCCAACTCCTACTCATTCTTGAGCCACAGCTTGGCTTTCTGTACCAATAGGAAGGCTCTGCTTATCTCCTAGGACTCCTCTAGGTGCCCTTTCTGCATCGTCTCATAATCCCTTTCCAGTCCCAATATTTATCCCATTGTCTTGGTGTCTGAGTCATCATTAGAATACTAAATGTATTCTAATATTTAGGCACAGAACATGGCATGTATTCAATGCTTCACTATTTGTTGAATAAACACTTTTCTTCATCCTCCTCTGAGATGAATCACTCTCTGGCCCAATTCCATTGGCTTCTTTTAATTAATTAATTATTAAATACTTGATAGCAACAAATGATCATTATAATAAATTAATAATGATTATTAGTTATGTACTTATTTTGCTGTGGTACTGGGGCTTGAACTCAGGGTCTGTGCATTGTCCTTTGCTTGTTCACTTAAGACTGGAGCTCTAGTTCCAGCCTTTTGGTGGTTAAAGAGAGATAGAGTCTCACAGACTTTCTTGCCTGGAATGATTTGAACCTACATCTTCAGGTCTCAGCCTCCTGGAGAGAATTGCAGGAGGGAGCCACCAGTGCCTAGCTTTTGTTGGCTTCTATGTTGGCCAATTGCCACTTCTCCCCCAGGCATTCAATATGTGGAGCCATAGTACATGGAGTCCCTCCTTACGCTTGCCATTATGGTCTCCGTAAATTGGAGCTATGATGTAAAGACAGCACATAGACAATTTAGGGCAGATGTGTCCTTTGGGAAGCCCAATAATAAAAGACAGAGGAACGCACTCACCTTTGTCCACGCCTACCTCCAACTGCCACCGCCACTTCCTCACAGCCACTCCTGGTCACTTCACAATGGTGACATCATTGTTGTTGCCCACCAAAGATACTCAGATGTAAACTCTCAGCAAAGTTTCTCTTGTGGGACAGGGTTAATGGCCATGCCTTGCCTCCAAAGGACGCTGTCAACCTCTTGCTCTTTAGGAAATATTTACAAGGCTCACCTACCATCTGGTTTACCGCTAGCATCCACGTCTGGCCTAGAATGTCCTCACATCAGACTCCATGGGTCCTCTCCCATCCTAACTCCCCAGGCCTTCTCCTCAGCCAGTTCACCACACATTTTCCACTAACCCTGGCCTTTGTCTCTGCTTCTTGGATATGGGTCTTTATTCCATTTCCGATGCTCTCAATCTACTCTCCCCATTCCCTTCCAGGTATGTGTGAGATATGGTTTCCTTCTATGACTCCAACAGGCTCATCTTCCACTATGAGTCCAGTTCTCTGGTGTCAACCAAACCTACAGCCTTTGGAAGGAGAAGGGGGGGTGATAGAGCCACACAAATAACCACCCAGAATTCCCAGGTGAGCCACATGCTTCCCATGTGCTCTTTATGGAAACAACTTTAGCCAAGATTTCTGCCTACTGAGACCTTCTTGCAGCTAGACTATAGCTGACTGACTGGCTGAATCAAGTGGACTTTGAAGAGCATTCTCTCTCCTGCTTCTCCCCCCTCCAGATACCCTGCTGTCCTTCGTTAAGACATCTTTATACTCTGAAAAGTGCAAAATCCTTAAGACACACAGGTGGAACTGAAAATACTGCATCAGGCATGACAGAAGCGTGGGCCAGCATTTAAAGAGTTAGTTGGAATCTTGATCTCAAAAGCTATTAAAAGCCATCCTTTTCCCAATCCCTACACCTGCCCACCTGATTGCTTTTAAATGAAGATGCAGAGCTCAAGGAGAAGAGGGAGTAAAAAATAGAATGCCACGTTTTCTCTCCTCTCTCACAGACAGTGATGTGGGAGCCTCAGCTGGTCTAGATATAAGTGTAAATTAAAAGCTTAACCGGAAGCCTATAAAAGGCCATCTCCACTCCCTCTGCTCTGTTCCCATGCTCACACAATGCACCATAGAACCTAAAAGAAGGCAAAAAAACTTCTAACAAACTCAATTGCTATAGCCAATTATTCAGTGAATTGTTCTTTCTAAGTCTCAGGCCTTTGATTAGCAAGTTTAATTTAAAGAGTCCTCCTTCTTCCACTTAAAGCTGAGCTGTGTCAAGTGCTGTCTTTGATTATCATGGTAATACAGAGTGGGTCTAGGCCAAAGTATGTCTTGAAAGCCCAAGACAGAGGTACAACATTTTGCAATGGTCATATGAATGACATGACCACTCCACTGTAGTTGTCAGGAGAAATGTCAACCAGAACACCACTATATAAGACTCAGTGCTCAGAATGGTTTACTCTGTGAATTTATCATTTGGTATTTTTTAACATACAATTCAAACCACCCTAAGAAGCTGGGCATTAATGGCTCATGCTTGAAATTCTAGCTACTCAGGAAGCTGAGATTTGAAGATTGTGGTTTGATACCAGCCCAAGCAAGAAAGAACCTGAGACTCTTTAGCTCCAAATTAACCACCAAAAAGCCATAACTGGAACTATGACTCAAGTGGTAGAGTATCAGCCTTCAGCAAAAAAGCCCTGGGACTGTGCCCAAGCTCTGAGCATAAGCTCTCAGTACCAGCACAAATAAACACTGTAAGAATCAGGTTCTAGCTGGGTGCTAATGGCTCATGCCTATAATCCAAGCTACTCAGGAGGCTGAGACTTAAGAATCACAGTTCAAAGCCAGCCCTGGCAGCAAAGTCCGTGAGATTCTTATCTCCAATTAACCCCATGAAGACTAGAAGTGGCATTGTGGCTCAAAGTGGTATAGCACTGGCCTTGAGCAAAAAGAGCTCAGGGACAGTGCCCAGTCTGACTTCAAGCCCCACGACCAACGATGTGGGGGAAAAGAATCAGGTTCTTATTTGGCTTATGAGCAATTAAGGAAAAGATGCAGAAGCAAAAGAAAGCATGTAAATGATCACATCACCTGATTTAGCTGCTCTGTCCAAACCTCTCCTCAGATCTGCAGGGGAGCAGACCTGTGCAACACTGGTGGGCACCTGACGACAGGCAGACACTCAGAGTCTCCTTCACAGAAAATCGAATTTAGATGCCAACATCCAAGTTGTTTGGAAAGTCATATGAACAACCCGAGGTACCCACCACCTCCTGGAATAGGTGCAGTGGTGTGGTAAAACTTGGCTGTGGTAGAGACAGCAAGACTGATGGGAAGATGGGAGTGATGCAGACCTTTCTGATCCAGCGCTTAATGTATGCCTCCAGCAAATATCTCAAGTGCAGAAATCAACAGCTTCTCACCTGAGCTTTCTTCAAGCATGTTGGTTACTAGCTACCCAGAGATGCTGGCCTTGCTGTGAATCCTCCGTTGCTCCTTTATGGTGATTTGCGCTTTCCTAGGCTAACCTAGCCCTTTGGGCAATTAGTATATATTTCAACAAAAACTCAATCCTTCCAAATGCCTGCTCCCAAAGGCCCTGTGATTATAGAATTTTATTACACACATGACACACATCCTCAGTTTTCAAGATTCTAACAAGAGTTTAAGTTGAATCTTTCCACAGTAAAAGAAAAGGAAAAGAAACATACTGAGCCCACAGAGAGAGGACTCCCAACTAGTCTTTACCTCATGTATTTCTCAATTTTCTGAAATCCTTGGTGCCTTTGTCATATTTGTTTTCACATGTGAGAAACAGTCAGAAAGCTGAGTAGATTTTCCTGAATGCTGGAGATGGAATGAGGTGATAGAATGATGCAATCAGCTTGAAGCTCTAACATGGAAACGGCATACCTGTGCAATCCTCACTTCCTGTCTCTGTCGTCTGGGAATGAGAACAGTGCACAGTCAAGAACGATCACAACGTATTGTACCCACAAACTCATATGTTCAATTAAAACCCCTTCTTATAACCATGTAAACTATTTTACCATAAGATGTTGTTTTAATTTTATAAAAATATACTTTTAAAAATGAGTGGCATTTAGGAACATGACCATAAGTAAATGTGGCAGGAATGATTCTTTGCAGGTTTATGTTTGGGACGAATCATAAAACACTCTTCTAGGAACTTTTTTTTTTTTTAGTTTACTAGAGTTTAAACTCAGGGCCTTGAGCTTGTTAACACACACTCTTACCCTTACCATCTAGTCATGTCTCCAGCCTTCCTCATCTAAAGATTCTGATGACACCAGTCACAGTGCATTGTACAGATAAAGTGACAAGTTGAATGGAAACCCCTTTGTACAAATTTAAAGGTAATAATCACAAAAGAACTCTTATAAGAACCTATTGGAATTTGGTAAGGATATTTGCACAAATGAGGTATTTTTTTCTCTTTCTTTCTTTCTTTATTTTTTGTCAGTTGTGGGGCCTGAACTCTGGGCCTGGGTGCTGTCCTTCAGCTCTTTAGCTCAAGGCTAGCGCTCTATCACTTGAACCACAGCACCACTTCTAGCTTTTTCTGCCTATGTGGTGATGAGGAATCAAACCCAGGGCCTCATGCATGCAAGGCAAGCACTCTACCACTGAGCCACCTTCCCAGCTCTGAATGTTGTGGAATGGAAGGTCTTTATCAAGTCCTCACCATGAAATAACCAATGCTGGACAAACATGCTGCTGAGCTCAGCACAGTG
Organism: Dipodomys ordii; assembly: GCF_000151885.1. Classification (NCBI taxonomy): domain Eukaryota; kingdom Metazoa; phylum Chordata; class Mammalia; order Rodentia; family Heteromyidae; genus Dipodomys; species Dipodomys ordii. Next base: position 4,175,322 of record NW_012267326.1, read on the forward strand.
CAACCAACTTGCTCTAGCTTTACCTCAAGAGCCAGCCTTTAAAACTACAATGGGATGATAGACTGGACTTTTTCTAGGACCAAATACAGTATATTCAGTTGAACTGAGCTTCAGGTAAATAGCGTAAGCTGAATAAACCAACTTTCAGTCAATTTGTTTGTATATTTATGCATTTAACCCTGTGTGTTATCATGCATGTGTTTATTTTAGACCTAAACTGAACACATAAGAGAGAACATGACCGACATACTAACTGACTAAAGGACAGTATACGTGGGGAGGAATCCAATGGTGTAATTCCTCTGAACAAAAAATGACCCATTAAAAAGTGAATATTGGAAAGCTGAACATGTGCAGGAAAGAGGACAAAGGGGAGCACACAAATGGAGGGAAGAAGGGTGAGCAAATTCAGTCATTATATCTATGTACATTATGTAAAAATGAGCTACATAACAGATAGTAGGGATGGGAGAAGACGGGTGGGAGGACAAAGGGGCAACATTGATCAATATGCATTATACTTTTACCCAGCTTCTCTAATGGAAATGGAAACCCCTTTGCAAGGCTATTTAATAAACATAAATATTATTTTTTTAAAGAACATGCTAAGAAGGACACACTTCAATCAATATAAAAATGCATTTGCCAAAACTAGCAGCCTGAACTTATCCTCTCTTGTCTGAAAAGTTCAGCTGAAGCTCAAAAGCGGAAAACATAGGTTCATGAACCCCCTAGAACCTCCTAAAACAAGCTGCTAGACACACTTGCCCTCCTGTCTAGGTCTTTGTGCTTAGAGCTTCTTAATTCCCCACGTGTCTTATATATTGCTGCCAAACCAATCTTCCAAGGATTTCATATTCATACTTGCTATCTGCCGTAGCTCACACATTCCCTCAGGGTGAGGCCACATGCCTGTCCCCTAAGATCTTGAGAACACATAGAAGATGTTCCATCCATCAATACTCATTAAGGCTTTATAGGCTGATTCCATACTTTTCCTGTCCTTTGAGAACTTCCATGATCATGTCTTAGGTGGAAAACCTTTTTCACTTTTTTCCACAAAAGCCTCCATATTTTCATTCTTTTTCTTTTCTTTCCTCTTCTCCTTCCCTTGCTTTCTTTTTTCTTTCTCTTCCTTCTTTCATTCCTTCCTTCTTTCCTTTTTCCTTTTCCTTTCTTTCCTCCCTCCCTCACTCCATCTCTCCCTCCCTCCCTCCCTTCCTCCCTTCCTTCCTTCCTTCTTTGCTTCCTTCCTTCCCTCCTTCCTTCCTTCTTTTCTCTTTTTTCTGCCAGTAATGTTGCTTGAACTTAAGGCCTGGAACTCTCCCTTAGCTTATTCACTCAAGGCTGGTGCTCTAGTCCTTGAGCCACACATCCACTTCCTTCTTTTCCTTTTTCATTTTGTTTCCTTTTCCTTGTTTGTTTTGTATTGTGTTTGTTAGCAAGGACTTATTTCAGTATAACAGAGTTAAAGTAGAAGTGGAAAAAGAGAGAGAAGTATTTCCTGCTTACTGTGCAGGGGAATGGGAGTTAAAGACACACACATTTTTGTTCTTGCTGTTTTCCCTGAAGAGTTTACTCACCCTGCTCCTACCACGGCTAATGTAGAAGGCCCTCCCGAAAAGCCTTGTTGCCACTCCCTGAACACAGGCACACACTTTGCTTAAGATCAAAGTCACGTTTCTCCCTCCTCAAGAAGACTTCTGTGATGATTCCATCCAGTGTCACCTCTGTCCATGAAACAAGCTTTCATGTTAGAAAACACCACACACCAGAAAGTTTGCCCTTCAATAATTTGCTGTTTGATCCATGAGTTCATCCATCCTAGCTCTGACAGCCTTGAAATCAAGGCCTGTGTCATGGTTATTTCCTTTGTGCACCCACTGGGCCCACTACTTGCCCCATGGACATGTCCTATATTCAGTGTTACTGTAGTCCCTTCTGGAAACTTCTGTTATCACTGGAGCCCAATTCATGGTTTCAAATGTCAAAGAGCAGCTAAAGAACAAGGTCTCTATCTTATCCCACACCCAAACAATTTAGAGCAAGCTTCCAGGAGCAGGTACCTGTATTATTTTCATGGATGTTTTCCCAGAGGCTAAATCTTGTGTACAAAGGTAGTTTTTAACTCTATCCCAGTAAAAACAAAATTATTTAGGAAGGCAGGTAATGAATCAGAACATCCATGCAAGGCACCTGTGGATGGCTCACAATTTATAATCCTAGCTATACGGGAGGCTGAAACCTGAGACTTTTACTTCCAATTAACCAGCAAAAACCTGAAAGTGGAGGTGTGTCTCAAGTGGTAGAGTACCAGCCGATCTGTAATGGTTGAGCATCCTCATGGCTGCCATTTACATACCTGCTTTCTTCAGGTCATAGATAGAACATTCAGGTGTACATTCTGTTTGGGTTGAGTTTGAAATCTGGACTTGATATGTAGCCTGGGGAGTGCATAGCTTCAAGTGATCATCGATGCAATGTGGTTAGATAACACAGACCAAGGATAAAGGAGGCATGCCAACCCAACTGGGCTCCTCAAAGAAATATGGATCTCCATAGTTACATTTCCAGAATTATCCATTTAGTAGTGGCCAAGTGAACCAGAAATGAGCAATTTAAAACCCAGTCTTAAGCCCTCTGCTCACATTTGATGTTATAGGATTTTTTTAGAAGTAAACTAAATCATGTTTCCAAGAATCAAACATATTGGTAAGGGAGAAATTTCCAGAAAGCAATATCAATAAAGCTGTGTCTGCCACTCTGATTTGACACTGTGTGAGTGTGTGTGTGTGTGTGTGTGTGTGTGTGTGAGAGAGAGAGAGAGAGAGAGAGAGATCTGGCAAGAGATAATTGGTTGCATTGGGTTCTGGATAGAGCTGATAATGGTCCAAAACAATGAAATTGTAGCATCTGTCTGACTGGGCATAAATTGTTTAGAGTAATTTCTCTGGCTCCTGGGCCAACGTCATACACTGCATATTGGAGAGTTAGAAATGTTGACACAGAGCTCAACATTAAGTAAAACAAAGCGTGTGTGATAAGTCAAACATCTATCATATTAACTGTGAAAGGATGTAATTTTTAGAGATGCTCAGGGGTCAGAATACACTATTAGTCATTTTACTGTAGCAGCATGTACCACGAGCACAAGTATTGACTGCTGTGGTTGACTGACTTATCCAGACACAGGGATTCTTGGTACTCTAGACAAAGACTAATGAATAAGCAGGACTAATGAATAAGCAGTTGGTAGGGTGATACATACTTATAATCACAACATTTGAAAGGCTGAGGCAGGAGGATCATGAGTTGAGGCCAGCCTGAGAAGAGAAAAAGTAGAGAGGAGAGGGAAGGTAAGGTAAGAACAGGGAAGGGGAAAAAGAAGGGAAGAGAAGTGAAGGAGAGAAGAGTAGAGTAGGGGATAGGAGAGTAGAGTAGAAGATAGGAGAGGGGAGGAGAGGGGAGGGGAGGGGAGGGGAGGGGAGGGGAGGAGAGGAGGAAAAATAAAACTAGAACAGGACCTGCAAAGAAAAGTGATGATGTTTAATCAAAGTTATGTCTATTCCATAACATATTAAATGAAGTCAGGCAATGATAATAAAACTCCAATATTGTGACATCTTCCAGCTCTAACATCTTAGACTCAGAATAAACAGGGAAGCAATAGATTCTCTAATGAGGCTTTCTCATTACCAAACTTTGATAGCAATAATAATAATAATTGTATTATAAAATGGTAACGATGTCAGCAGCAACACGAACTAATAAATACCAAGACTTTCTCCACACCATCAGGAGTTCTGGTTTACTAACTCCTGAAAACCACTTCTGAAAATAGATCATTGAGGAAGTAACTTGTGGCATGGCATAGTCTTTCCAGAGGCTGCTCTTGTCCACAGCTTCCTCACAGGCGTGATGTGCAAGTCCAACGTCTTATGTAATGCACATGGTAAGCCCAGTCTCGGGCTTTATTTTTCCCTCCTTGTCTCTTCTCTGCTCTTAGATGAGTATCTTCATCTCTGAGCATTATAGCTGCATAGTTTCTGTCGTTTTAATAACATAGACTTGACTTTGGCAAAATGGAAGCACAGATTCACCCCGTAGGTAAACTCCAGTAGAGGTAGATACGAACACTTTCAACCCTCACATTCTCCCTAGATCTAAAGAGAGCAGACTGTTGCAGAAGAAGTCACTTGTGACTGTACATGTCTAATGAGAAACTCTGACCCACTACCTAGAAACCATGCTGAGATCTTAGGACTTGAGGATTCTTTGTATCATTTTGCAATTTTCAAAAGGCTATTTTTAGGATTCCTTTTCTTCTGAGTGGCAAATGGAAAAAGACGTTCTAGAACTTGTCTGTCAAATAATTGCCAAGTTGTGTCTCACCACAGTGACTCAGAGAGTTCTAGTTATATTGCCTTGACCTTAGAAGTCTTCACTTTGCTTAGGAAAGGAAATAAACTCAAACAAAATCTTATTTCTTTTCCACTGAAGAAGTACTGGGTATTCTGTTCTGGGACATGATCTATTTAATATGTCAATGCTTCTCTTTACTATTTCTTTTTGTCGGTCAACATTGAGCCTGAGGTCCTAGTTAAAAGCTAGGAAATCAGTATTGACTTATTGGCAGGCTGTATTTCTTTTCTTCTTCCTTTGTGATCATATAAAAATAACTGTGAAAAAATACTAGCAGTGAAAGAGAGTAATAAGAGAGGAAAGCCATCTGTTGCAGGGGCCTCAGTAATAAGAGGCTGTAGCTATTTTTATTGTATTAACAAAATCCTTGGGTCCAGCTACTTTAGAATGAAAAGATGTTTGTTTTGGTTTCACAGTGCTGAAGGTGCAAGGTCTAGTAGTCTCATCTAGTGGTGCCTTCTTGCTGTCACTTTAAGGCAGAGCGAAGAATCCCCAAGATGAGAGTGTGGGAAGCCATTGTCTGCCTTGGAGTACTTCCCTCACTTTGAATATAAAGCCACCAGGATCCAATCATGGCGGGGGGGGGGGTCCTACCCTAGTGCATTACCTAATCCTTACCACATCCCCTAGTCTTCATCTCTAAACACTACACAATTGGTAGTTTCTGTCTTTTTAACTCCATGAACTTGACTTTTGGGGATTAAAATGAATTCAGGAAAACACTAATTGCCTTCAGTTCAGATTCTATTTCCAACACTGAAACATTCACAATTGTTAAGATACGCTCATGCTTATAAAAAGTAAGGAAATGATACCCAAACCAATTAAACCCACAGTGACATTTTATGTGACGATAGTACAATATCACCATGAGGAACCGACATTGACTTAACCTACCTAACTCATAGTTCATTAGTTCTACATGTGCTGGTGTGTGTGTGTGTGTGTGTGTGCATGCATGTGGTGTGTGTTTAGTTCTGCACAATTTTATCACCTGCATGGGTAGGTATGACTACCACAGTAAGATATAGAACAGTTACTTGGCCATTTGAATATGTTCTCCACCTCTAAGATTAGTTAGTATAAGGATTTTATGTAGCTGGATCATATGGTGTACCTCTTGAGGTCAATATTTTTTTCAGCCCACATGATTCACTTGCAGTACATCTAAGTTGATGCATATATCAATATTTGGTTTCTCTTTATTGAAGAGTACTATTCCATAGTGTGAAATGAATGTGCCTCAATTTTGTTCACCCATTTGCCTACTGAGCACATTTGGTTTGTTAGCAGTTTAGCATTAGCATGATAGTACATAAAACCTGATGTGAACATTCATGTATAGGTTGGTTGTATTTTTTTTCTTGGAACTCTGGGTTAAACTCAGGGCTAGTCAGTCACTCTACCACTTTGAGCCATACCTCCAGCTATTACATATAGATTTTTTTGTGAATATAAGTTTTCATTTATCTGAGCTAAATTCACAAGAGTGTAATTCCTAAATTGATAGTATGTGTTTACTTCTATAAGAAACTTCCAAACTAGAAACTTAGAGTACCTGTATCATTTTTCAATAATGCAGTAAAACATAAGTGATCCGGTCTTTCCACATGATTATCAGCATTTGCTACACTGATATTTCATTTAAATGATTTTAGCTATTTTGAAAGGTGTAGTTGTATCTTTCAGAGGATTTAATTTGGATTTTCTAGATGATTATTTTTTAATTTATTATGTTTATATGTGCCAATTCTATAGCTTGAACTCAGATTCTGGAGCTCTGAGTTTGCCTTTCTTATTCATGGTTGGTGCTCTACCACTTGAGCCACATCTCCAGTCCATCTATTTGCTGTTTAACTGGAGGTGAAGCCACAAAGCATTTTCTATTCAGTCTGGCTTAAAATTGTGATCCTCCAGGTCTCAGCCTCCTGAAGACCTAACATTATAGGCATGAGCTTTTGGTCCTGGCTAGCGAACATCATTTTGCGCCCTTCTATTTCTGTTGTCTTCAATTAAATCTTTGTTCCAGTCTTTTGTCAATTTCCTAATTGCGTTGTTTAATCTTTAGGTTTGAATTTTAAGAGGTCTTTTTCCTCCATCAAACATGTGGTTTACAAATATCTTCTCCTAGTCTGTCTTCTGTTTTGTCCTCTTCAGAGATTTTTAGAGCAAATATTTTAAGTGAAAGTCTACTTCTGTTTTCCCCTTTTATGGATTGTGCTTTGTCAGCAAGTGTAAGCATGCTTTGCTAGTCAGTTCCTGAGGATTTTATCCTCTGAGAGTGATGGAAAGGGTGAGTGTAATCAATTCATGTATGCACATTGTATGCATATATAGACATGTCAAAATGAATCCCCTTTATACAACTAATTGATGCTAATAAAAATATACAAAACAGTTATCACCAAATGTGACATCTTGACATTGAACCTTCAGAACTATGAGCTAAAATAAATTAAAATTACAGAGTTTTCTTTTTAATTCATTTCTAGAACTCTCATAGTTTTACATTTAAGTATGAACCATTTTGCATTATGTGATATAGGCTTTTATTTGCTTATGTTTCATTGTTGTTCTTGTTGTTTTTGCCTATGGATATCCAAGTGCTCTAATACCATTTTTTGAAAAGATCACGAACCCTCCACCTCCCCCCACCCCAATGAATTGTAGATCCACAAAGTTCCAAAAATCCACCCTAACTTTTTCTCATTTGCTAGTATTCTCTAACAATACTCTCTAGCAAGGACCACTGAGCCAGAAATAAGTTTATTCAATTGTCCAGGAACATCGAGCCACCTGGTCCACCAAGGACATATTGACAGATTGATTGACAGTCTTGCTGAAATGCAGGTGTGGGAAGCCCAAGGCATTCCCTAAATCTACCTTAGTCAGGACCACTTCCATCTGCATTTAACTACCATGTTAATGGCATAGTGATTCCAAGGTCCCCATTTAATTTCAGAACTCAATTTTCTTATTGATACAGGAGACTAATAGTTCTAATTTCCTTCTTCTCTAGAGGTTTTATCATTTTAAAGTGTGATATACATTATTTGTTCTTTCGTGCTGATCACTGCAATGATCTCCATATAGGCATTAAAAACTATTAAGTTGGAGCTCCCTAATTCTGCTTTGTTGATGAATTTAGGGGTGCAAACTAAAGAGAAGAAATCTGGAGGAGGAGGTGAGTTGCTCTGCCAAAAAATAAAGTGAAACAGAAGTCTGGGGTCATCTGAAGCAACCTAGGAGCAGAATCAGAGTCTTTCCTTAAAGAGGAAGAATCCTATGAGAAAGCATATACTACAGAACTACACAGAGCCAAGGAAGTTCAACCCATGGGGCAGAGGAAGCCAACAGTACACCAGCAGCCACCTAACCTTGCTCACCTCTCTACCCCCGAAGGTAGCATAAATCTTGGAGATAAAGTTCCCTGGATGATAGAATTCAAGGGCTAATGGCAAGTTCATGCAGAATCCAAGAAGTAGATGAGCCTCCAAGTGATTTTGGAACATGTATATTTGCTTTTACCTGTGAGATACAACAGAATAAAGTTGATGTTAGGGAAATGAACCCTAAGATATGTATTCAAAAGTGTTTTTTTCTTTCAGGTGATTGTTTCTAACACATTTATAAGATTATTTCTTTGTTGCTTTGTATGTCTCTCCCCCATAGTATAACCCCTGCTTTCACTGTATTTGAGGTTGGTATAATTTGTGGAGGGGAAGGGAAAAAACAAATCGTTTAAATGGGGATACAGGTGGATCCATTGCAACAATGAGATATACAAGTCGTTATGTGGAAAAACAACTTTACAACTTTGGTGGTGGGGGGGAGGAGGATTGAGTGGGGGGCAGGGGAGAGGATGGGAAGGGGAAACAAAGGAGGAGGCTACAATGCTTGATAAGAAATGTACTCATTATCTTGCCCATGTAATTGTAACCCCTCTGT
>NW_012267326.1:4188092-4213776 GCF_000151885.1 Dipodomys ordii
ACACACACACACACACACACACACACACACACACACACACACATGCCCAGAAGAGAACATACCACATCTGACATCAGGGAGTGGCAATGGGAAAACTCATTTACAAGGACTTTTTAATTGTATTGCATTTGTTTTTTATCTTCTCTCTTATTTATTCATATGGTGATTATGATTATATTTTGAAATCATGATCCACCCCTGCACTGTAATTATATAAATATGGCATTATAAATGAAGGTTAGCGCCAGAAATAGCACAGTAGAGAAAGGTGTAATTTGTTTTGTAGGTACAAGAGTAGGGATATGTGTTTCTACGTTCCACCCATTTACAGGACATTTGGGAATCATCTGGTAGTCTAAGCAAGCAGAGGGGTCAGGAAATAGAACAAAATCCCCAATCCTGTTGATAATGGTTTTGTTTTGCTATTCGAGGTGGGCAGACTCACATAGTTCTTCTGACAACATAGCCCTCCTTACTTTGCAGCTATCAGAGATCGCTAGGATAGCTCTGTAGCAAGCAATGCCTATTTTGTATTGTAGTTCAGTGGCTGCCAATGTTGCAACTTTATTGAGGACCAAAGGCTGATGCTGCTGTCTGCGACTGATTGTCTTGTATTCTCTCTCTTTTCTGGTAGCTGACTCTAGGGTTTCTTATAGCCCTATTATTATGAGGTGTTCTGGAAGGTGACATTTCATTGATGGAGTCACATACATTCTGACTGCTTGTTAATTCCTAAGAAGGCCCCTCCTGCAAATTCAGTCCTAAGAAGATTATTGAAGCTAGAACAGGCTAGAGAGAGGCAGAGTCAAGATATTTTTGAATTAATGTCTCTTTTGTATCAAGGATGGGCCAAAATGTTGTCCAGGGGCCCTTGAACTGTTTATCTACACTTGAACTGTTTACAGCTGGGGAATATGAAGACAACAAAAGTTGTCATCACAGAATGGAAAATGAAGTAAGGAAAGGGCTTGACTTAAACTCACTCCCATCTGGCAGCTACCCTGCAGGTGCCTGGACACCAAGGCTCTCTGTGTTGGTAGGAATCTGCAAGATACAATCAGCAGTCAGCAGAGCTCTTCCAAATCCCTGAAACTTCAGGCAGTGTCTCCTAAGCACCTCTGTCCCTAGTTCTCCTTTTTCTTGCCTACAGAATGCCACTCAGAATCTCCAGCCAGCAGCAATGGGGATTGATTGATAGATAGCACAACTTCTTCTAGTCCCAGGAAAAAGTAAAAATCTGAGATGTTTTCCATAAATTTTATACAGAATGGATAGTAGGTGTAGGCCAGGCACCAATGACTCATGTAATCATCGTAGCTACTCAAAAGGCTGAGATCTGTAGGTTGCAGAAATGTCCATCAGCTTCTTTTCTCCAATTAACCACCAAAAAGCCAAAAATGGAGGTGTGGCTCAAGTTGTAGAGTTCCAACCTTGAGTGAAAACTTGAGGCTCTGAGTTCAAGCTCCAGTACTGTCATAAACTTTTTTTTAAAAGAATAGATAATTGTTCTAAAATACATGAAATTTAAAAAAAAACCTCTTCCCTTCAAAAGATTGGAATTCTCCTCTGTTCTCCAATTCTCCTCTGTTCTCCAATTCTCCTCTGTTCAAATGAGGAACATGTCACTTCAAAGGACCAGAATATGACAAGAACAATACTATGGGACCATTGAGGCTGAATCACAAGATGTTTCTCTTTAGTTTACTTCTGGGGAAAGCCAAGCCACTAGGGAGAAGGACAATTGAACACTTTGTGAGGAAGTTGCAGAGCAAGGGGCTCAGGTGCTCTGATAACCAACAACCAGCACCAGCTCCTGATTCATGTAAAATTAACTTTGAAAATGAACCCTTCTGTGGCAGTCATGCCAGATAATCATAGCCCCAACTGACACACTGATTGTTATAACCTGATGAGATGGGCTGAAATTTCTCATTCAAACAAGTCACTCCCAAGTTCCAGATATATAGGAAATGTATGTTATTTATTTTTGCATTAAGCCACTTAATTTGAAGGTAATTTGTTACACTGCAATAGATAACTAATAAAGACCTAATAGAATTGTCCAATGAGTACCTATAACTTAGCTAGTTCATCACCTCTCTTGCTAAATAAGCTTCTTTGAATCATCTCCAAAAGGAAGGCTCTGTACTCAAAATTCTTACCATGGAGTTTCTTTTAGGGACTTCAGACATGCCAAGTAAGGTAGTTATTTTTATCCCAAGTTTACAGACAAGAAATAATGTGACACATGGGTGAGAGTTATAGAGCAAGTAATAGCTAAAACAGGTTCTCTGAATCCTAACCCACTGTTTCCTGATTCATCATAATGATACTTCCTTCCTACCCATACCCTCACCCTTTGCAAATTTAAGTAGTCTCCTTTCTCTCCTGGAAACCAGTCAGATAATGAGCCCTTTGTGGGCCTTCACAAACTCAGGAGTCAGAAGAGGAGCCTTAGTCACTTAAGATGTGTGTGTGTGTGTGTGTGTGTGTGTGTGTGTGTGTGTGTGTGGTCTGTCTGTCTGTTTGTGTCTTTCTGTCTGTGTCTTTCTGTCTGTGTCTGTGCGAGAATGTATAATTATACCCATATACAGCAGGAAGGAATGATTTGTGAATGAATGGTTCTTTTTCAGCTGATGTCAATGTGGAGGCTCCCTGTGAGTTTACCTTGTTCTATGTCTAAACTACAGGTGCTAATATGAGCCTGCTGACCAATGTCACTTAGAATTCATTAAAGCGATAAACAAACAACCCTGCTCCGTGGGTAATACATGTTAACAACGAAGCTCACAATTGATAGTGAATCACTTTCTGTTTGGATCAAATACAATGTACAACCAGTAATCCCTCTGTCAGACATTTCATCATAATGATCATTACATTACATGGTAATTAGTGTAAATGAAGCATAAATGACTCTGGTATATATCAAACAATGGTGTTATAGTTTTCAAGTATCCCTCTGTACTTGTTGTCCCCGTGGTGGATTCCCAAGGCTGTATGGTAAAGAAGAAGGCACATATGGCTCTGACACCAGATGAATCACCATACTGTGTGGCATGCTCTAGTCACATATTTCTGGGCCTTTTGTACCAAGTTGAAATGAGTGCTATGAGACTCTCATCAGAAACAGGACAATCACTCACATGGCAATCCCATGTAATAGGGGTTCAGCCAATGTTTCTTCCTGTTTATCATATCACACTGCTTCCTATCAACATTACTTCCACACAGATAATGTCTCAGCTTCTTTATCATCTTCCCTACCAGTTATCCTTGATGCCCACAGGTCTCTCCCCCAAGAACAGATGCTTCCTTTTCAAAGTCACATTGTCCTATGCTAAAAATTCCAGGCTTATTCACAGTTTAGAAAGTTCTTACCAGATGAAGAAAAATTTACTTAACTTTTTGTATAACATAAAAAACAGTCCACAAATAGAAATAAAAAAGGTTAAAATGCCCCCCTAGGAATATGAAGATAGACCCAAGCATGTGTGAGTTCTTGTCAGGGGCAAATGATTAGGCCAATTTCTCTTTGTCTGATTGGATACGGTTGGAAAGTCCCAGCCATCTTGAAAGAGCTAAAGGAAGAAAATGACACAGAGACTTCCTCTTGTGGTCATCCAATGGGAGACAGGCCATAGTTGGAAATAGTTTAGTGAGAAAATTCAGATAGACAATGAACATTGAAGTGTTTCAGGTCCTCATTACTGTGTGCTCTTCAGAGCCCTGAGGGGTCGAGATGAAGGGTAGAGATCACCTCTCTATGTGAAAAGAAGACTGTCAATGCCCTGACCACTGGTAAACTTCTCAGCTCTCAACAGTAGCAACTTCACTTACTCAATATGCAACATTTATTGCATATCAAGGTATGCAAGTCACTCTTGAGTCTTACCTTACTTGGTCTTTCCACAACAAACTGAAACCCAGAGAGATTAGATGTCATGCCCAACAGACCCATCAGTAGTACGCAAAAGAATCACATCTGGCACCTTAACCCCAGTTCCTTGTCTCTTAACACTCCCTTTACTAATAAATAATTAGCTTGTTTGCTCAAAGGATAATAAAAGCTAATTTGTAAATTCTCCAATTAACTTTTTGTTTTTAGAGTCACAGTGCCACACACCCATATCACACAAGGTGGAGCAGGAATAATTTTAAAATAATTGTTTAATTCTCTGAGAAAAATAAATTAATTATCATGATCAAAAAGACAGTTTTGCACGGTCTAGGGTCATTGCTCTGTTATGTTCATTGGGCATGGTCTAGTGATAAAAGGCATCTTCTTTAGAGCAGATATAAAAACAATCTCTCCACTTGGTGCCTGTAATTGGCATCTCCATGGAAGGAAATATTCAGATCTCACCACAAAAGAGCAAATGTGTAGTAGATTAGCCATGAAACAAATCGGCTTCCCCCCCAAAACATGGAGACTTGTAGCCATAAATATTATAGTGAGGCTCTCAAGCTTACTGGACAAGAAAAACTCTCAAGTATAATAAGACAGGAATCACTTTCCAAATTCAAACTTCAGATGAGGAATATTTTTTTAGGAAATGACAGGTTGGGCGAGGGACTTGGCCAAGAGCAGTGTTCCTGCCCTTGAGGGACAAGATAGAGAAGTGGTCCTCAACCCAAGCTGGCTGATAGCATCGCTAGGGATATTTTTTAAACCCCAACATCCAGATCCCAGTTTATTGATAAATGATTCTCCCCCACTTATTTAGGAAATTTGTGGGGGGAGAACCAGGCATCAGGATATTTTAAGTTCTGAGATGACATCCAGATCCCAGTTTATTGACAAATGATTCTCCCCCACTTATTTAGGAAATTTGTGGGGGGAGAACCAGGCATCAGGATATTTTAAGTTCTGAGATGATTCTATTGTAAACCAATAAACACCTTTATAATGGAACTCAAAGTATGCCCAATTTGCTTGGCTTAGAATCTCCTGAGATCTTGATTTAAAAAATATAGATCACTGCAGGGAGGGATAGGAACAAGGATTATATTCATTTCCTTACTTTAGTAACTGTAACACCTCTATTCATCACCTTTACAATAAAAAATAAAATATAAATATGGATAGATAGATCCCTTTAAAATATGCACCAGAGTTTCCAGGGAAAGCAGTTGGAATGTGTATTTTGAACAATAGCTCAAGATTATTTGATTAGATAAGTTAGACAAAACTTGACTTTGTCTTCAAGGCAAAGAATCAAAAGAGTAAAAAACCAACCTGTAGAATGGGTTGAAAATATTTACAAATCATGTACATCAAATGGTGTTATTATCTATAATGTCTTTTTGTTTTGGTTTGGGTTTTTGTCAGTTGTGGAGCTTGAACTCTGGGCTTGGGCCCTTTCCCTGTGCTCTTCAGCTCAAGGCAAGTGCTCTACCACTTTGTGTTTGAGCCACAGCACCACTTCTGGTTTTCTAGTGGTTTATTGGAGATAAGAGTCTCACAGACTTTCCTGCCCGGGCTGGCTTTGAACTGCAAGCCTCAGATCTCAGTCCCCTGAGAAGCTAGGATTATAGGCGTGAGCCACCGGTGCCCGGCTCTATAATGTATTTTTTAAACTTCTATAATTCAACAACCACACACACAGACACACATATAATATCTAATAAATCTATAAAGAGCCTGAGTAGATATTTCTCCAAGGAAGATGTACAAAAGGATAGTAAGCCATGAATGGAGGCTTAGAATCACTGATCATTAGAAAAATCAATTCAAAACCACAATGAACTGTGAGATACCACCACAAACCCATGGATGGGCCAGTAGCAAGTAAAGAAAGGAGGGAGGGAAGAAAGAAGAGAAAGAGAGAAGAAATGAAGGGAAAAGAAAGGAAGGAGGAAGAGAGAAAAGGGAAAGAGAGATAAAGAATAGGGGAAAGGAGGGAAGGAGAGATAGGAAGGAAGGGAAGGATGTAGGAAAGGAAGGAATGAATAAAGGAGAAGGAAAGACAGTGGAGAGACAGAAAAGGAGGAGGGAGGGGAAAAGAAAGGAAGGAAAGAGAAGGGAAAGATGGAGGAAGACAAGGAAGGGAGGAGAGAGGGAGAGAGAGAGAGGGAGGGAAGAGGAATAGAAGGAATGAGGAAGGGATGAAGGAGGAAACAGCAGAAGGAATCCAATGTTGATGAAGATGTGGAGAAACGAATATTTTGTCACTATTGGAGGAAATGTAAAATGGCACATCCACCACGAAAAACAATGTACAATTGCTTCAAAATATTAAATATAAATTATTATATGAGTCAACAATACCACTTCTGGTGTATATATATTCAAAGAATTTAGAGCAGACTCTTGAAAATATATTTATATACCCATATTGATCACAGCATTTTCCCAAGAGCCAAGAAGTAAATGCAACATAAATATCCACTGATGGATGAGTGCATAAAGACAATGCCATATATGCTATACACCCACAAGGAAATTAGCTTTTAAAAAGAAGAAAACTCTGTCATATGCTACATGAACCTTAAGAACATAAAATAAGCAATTTGCTAAAAGGGAAATACTGTGCGATTCATGAATTTGAGGTATGGAAAGTAGCAAAATTTGCAGAAACAAAGGAGAAAGTAGGTCACCACAGGCTGAGGAGGCAGGACATGAGAGAGATTTTGTTTGAGTAGAGAGAGACTCAAATTGAATGGAAATGTCACACAATGAGAACACCGTTGTCCCTGGATACCCACCCATGGGGAATTGTTCTCAGGATTCCCATTTATATCAAACCTGAGGTGCAATATCTATCTGCATTTGCTCATATATGTAATATTTATCAAAATGAACTCTGGGAAATGGAAACCAGGGTTTTGTTTTTTCCTTTGCTGCTATTTTGTTTTCGTTTTTGTCTTGTTTGTTTGCTTGTATGTCTTTGGGAGAGTGAGGGTGAGGCACAGATATGGAAGGACAAAGGATGAACAAATGCAGCTATGTGGCACTCACTGGACACTATGTTGAAAATGAACTATACAGCTTGTGGGTGGAGATGGGAGGGAAAATCTGAAAGAGAGCGCAAGGGAAGGGGTGACATTGTTCAAAAACAAATGTACTCTTTACCTGACTTAAGTAACTGTAACCCTTCTGTACATCACCTTTATAATAACAATAAAAAGGGAAAAAATCTGAGGGTTTTCAAGTCTCTTATATAAAAAATCATCATATTTGCATATGCACATCAGTTTATATACTTTAAGCAATCTCTATGTTACTAATAATATCTAATGCCATGTAAATCCTACGTAAATTGACAATATATTGCTCAGAGAATATTGACAAGAACAAAGTCTGTACATGTACAAACAAAACTGTCCATTGCCTGCCTGGGTTTATTGAAGTTGCAGATTCATAATCCACTAATACAGAGGGTTGACTGTATAGATAACACTATTATACACTTAAAAATGACTAGCAAGGTAAAAAATGACTTGCAAGGTAAATTTGATGTTATATAAAATATATATGTTAAAAAATTTAAAATCTGGCTGGGCACTAATCCTGCCTACTCAGAAGGCTGAGATCTAAGGATCATGGTTCAAAATCCAGGCAGAAAAATCTATGAGGCTCTTATCTCCAATTAATCACCAGAAAACCAGATAGTGCCACAGATCAAAGTGGTAGAGCACTAGCCTTGAACAAAAAAGCTCAGGGATAGCACCCAAGGCCCTGAGTTCAATCCCAATATTGACCAAAAGTAAAAAACTTAAAAACCTAACATTGTGCAAAACACTAAGAGTTTCCATGTCTCCTCAATCTTTACAGAACAGAGAGCAAAGAACATAGGGGTTCTCCACTCTATCTTCTGGAGAGAAAAAAATAAAAGAACAAAAAATACTTACAGGAAGTCCAGGGGCTCACTGAGTATCTGTCTGGGTCTCTGGGACAGTCAGGTGCTCTGACTAGGAAAGAAAAACGTTAAAGATGCATGGGGAAGTCAAAGAGATGGCCCAGCAAGGAAGGAGACAGGAGGAGCGTGTGTTCTGCTTGAGTGTGTTCTGCTTGAAACAGAGGTGGGAAGAGCTGTCCCGGGTTTTCTGCAGGGCCGAGGACATGCTCATCAGAAGAGATGCTGCTGCATTGAATGTCTGAATATGTAATAGAGACCTTTCCTCTCCATCCTAGTAAAATGTACTTGCTCATTCACCTTCTGCAGTGACAGAATCTTACTGTGACAACTGAATGACTGCTTCACACACTCTTTGGAGATCATGCAGGTAGCTTTTACAGATGCTCATCCTGGCCCAAACCAACAGCTGTGCAGCATATTCCCCAGCTGTGGCTCCCATCCACAGCCCTCCACCTGCCGAAGTCCATTCTCTACCTTTCTCCCAGGTAGTCACAGGTGATTCCCTTTGCTCTCTGGCTTCTAGCCAATGGGAGCTACAAGAAGAAATGCAAATGAGTGTGGGAGAAGAGGCTGAGGTTAAGTTTCTCTCCCTTTCTTCCTACCCTCCCTGCTTTTGCATCCTATATCAGAAGGAGTCTACTTTCCTTGTCCCGCATGAAGACAACCCATCCAGACAATCCCCTCCTAGGCGATCCAGCAATGCTGCCTGCTCTCCTTATCACTGTGGGACGAGGCTCCCTCAATGCTAGTACCTAGAGGCCTCTGCAGCTTTGCAGATTCTCTGGCCTCCCCACACACCTTTTATCAGAGCTTTCTCAAACTGTCTTCCTTCCAGGACCCTGAAAGCTTCTGGTTTGTAGCATATAATAAGCAAAGAAATCAGTAGGAAAGAATACATTAGGAAAGCCACAATTTTATACAAACTAAGCAGACAACTTTGGGCCATGAACACATACAAAAAATGGATTGTAGAAATGATTGTACAACTGTGAATATACTAACATCCACTGCCATGTATACTTTAAATTGTTGAATGATATGGTATGTGAATTATAAACAGAAAAACAAAGAAGCTATGTAGCTGCTAGTAGTCACTCTCTACTTCCCCTTTTCCAGGTCTGTGGCAGTCATTGATCTATATTCTATAGACATTATGTATAAACGCAACTGCACAATATAAGAAGAAAAGGACAAACTAGCCAAGCCTACCACAAGTGATGTTCACAATCCACACCTGTAATTACCTTATACAAATGGGAACTACCATATGAGAATACCTGCATTCCACAACCTTACATTTAGATAGGGCTAACAGTATTCATCTTTGGGTTTCCTAGGCTTAAAACAGAAACAAAAGTAAATGATTCCCACAGCACATTGAGCTACCAATGTCTCCCACTTAAGATCTTAAGAAAGAAGCTCCCCCCACACCACCAAAAAGGAAAGAAAGAAAGAAAGAAAGAAAGAAAGAAAGAAAGAAAGAAAGAAAGAAAGAAAGAAAGAAAGAAAGAAAGAAAGAAAGAAAGAAGCTCCCAGTAGGGCCATGTGTCAGCAATACTATTTATTTGCTTGTTTTTGATTGACAAACTATAATTGTTTATAAAGTGCAATGAGTTTGATATATTTACATAATGTGGCGTGATTAAGTTGTACTACTTAACATATCCATTATCTCTCATGTTTATGGTGAAACTTCTTAAAGCATAATTCATATTGAAACAGTTACCTTGTGGTATAATGAGTCTCAAAATCTATTCTCTTCCTGCTTTAAAACTGTTCCCAGCAATCAACAATGCCACTCTTTTTTTTGTGTGTGTGTGGTCGCGGGGCCTGAACTATGGGCCTAGGCACTGTCCCTCAGCTCTTCAACTCAAGGCTAGCACTCTACCACTTGAGCCACAGTGCCACTTCCAGTTTTCTGTATGGTTTATTGGAGATAGTCTCATGGACTTTCCTGCCAGGGCTGGCTTTGAACCACAAGCCTCAGATTTCAGCCTCCCGAGTAGCTAGTATTACAGGTGTGAGCCATCGACGGTCAGCCATAATGCTACTCTTTCATAAGTTCAACTTTATGGAAGCAAGACTCTTGTCTTCCTGTGCCTAGTTCTTTTCACTTAGTATATTTTCCAGATTCAGCCATATTCCAACACATCCTTAAGTATGAATAGAGTTCCAATGTCCATGTATACGTGAGCGAGTATATGTGTATATGTGTGTGTGTGTGTGTGTGTGTGTGTGTATGTGTATCCTTTGTTATCTTTACTCACCCATTCATGCATGAAACTTTAGCTGGTTTTCCAGTCTTAGCTATTGTGAATAATCTTGCAATGAACATTGGAGTGCAGATACCCCTTCAAAAGACTGATAATATCTTCTTTGGATATGTACTCAGAAGTAGAATTACTGGATCATATAACAGTTGCAGTTTTAGGTTTTGTTTTTTGTTTGTTTTTTCTTTTGGGTCCGGTCGTGGGACCTGAACTCTGGGCCTGGACGCTGTCCCTCAGCTCTTCAGCTCAAGGCTAGCGCTCTACCACTTGAGCCACAGTGCCACTTCCGGCTTTTTTCTTTTTGCTTATGTGGTGCTGAGGAATCGAACCCAGGGCCTCAGGCATGCAAGGCAAGCACTCTACCACTGAGCCACCTTCCCAGTCCCGAAAATTTTAGTTTTTTGAGGAAACTTCATACTGTTTTCCATAATTGCTATATGAATTTCTATTCCCACCTTTAATATTCAAGAATTTTCTTTGTTCCAGTCCAAATCATGATTCACTTTGCAATAAATCTTGAAATCAGAGCAGATGATGCCTTGACCTTTGTTCTTTTAAATCAGGATTGTTTTGGCTCTTTTGAGTCTTTCATCATTTCAAATGAATATAAGGCTTATTTTTGACATTTCTTTTAAGTGTCATTGGATCTTTATTTATTTGTATGTTTGTGTGTGTGTGTGTGTGTGTGTGTACTGGACCTTCAATTCACGGCTTTTTTATTCAAAGCTTAGCTCTCTACCACTTGAGTACCTATACTGCCAGGTTGGGGGGGGGTATTGATTCAAGTTTTTCCTGCCTGCTCTGGCTTCTAACTCTAATTATTAGATCCCAGACTTTTGAGAAGCTAGGATTTCAGGCATGAGCCACAAGCACCCTACTAACATCAGAACTTCTATAGGGATTTCACTGAATGTATATATTGGTTTTGGTAGCATGAATTTTTCTTAACATTAATCTTCTGACCCATGAATATGGAATATATACTTATTTTTGTTTTTCTTTAATTTTATTCATCAGATTGTAGTTTGAGTATATAGATCTTTTATGTTCTTGGTTACTTATACCTAAGCATTAAATTTTTTTGCTATTGTAAATGTTTTTTTAATTTTCTTTTCAGATACATCATCATTAATCTACAGAACTGCTATTATTTTTACATTCAATTTTGTATCCTTCAGTTTTGCTAAATTGATTTATCAGATCTAACTAACTTTAGGTGGAGGTTTTAAGGTTTCCTATATCATGTTGTCAGAAAATAAAAAAGTCTTTCCTATTTCCTCTCCCAGTAGGGTGCCTTTTATTTCTTTGTTGTTGTTATTGTTGTTAAGAATCACATATCCTGGATTTATTAACCGTAGACCCAATAATTTAAAAGCAGGAAAGGATCTCATTATAGGAATTGAATTATTGACTATACTACAAATTATGAAAACTGATCAGTGGTCAAATAGCACACAATACAATGTTACTAAATGGAGCCAAAGGATCAATATAAATTATGCATCTTCTTTCCCTCCCAAACAAAAGCAGATGAACCCAAACTACCTCTATGAGGTAGTGTCTATTAAGTTTCTACTTCCATCCAAAACCAGTATTTGAAATGAATGCACACTCAGAGTTCTTGTAGCACTGGTTTTCTTCTGAGACTTCAGAAGCCACCAGGTGACCTTAGTTTGAATTACAGTAACAATGTTATGAACGTCACAATAATGGTGGGCGATATTTTTCCAATGTACAAATAGGTTAAGCCTAAGAAGACATATAGTTAAAAAACATTCTGAATCTAATTTAAGGAACATGAGTAAATATAAGTAGATCCAGTCTCACTAGTATCAATGCATATACAAACAAAATCAGAACAAATGGAGCTTTTAGGAAAGCTGATTCAGTCCTGGCAATAACAAGGGTGAGATCTTAGGAAGATCATTTTGTTCAAGGATGATTGAAAAGTTTACTAACACTATCTTCAGTCTTACCTACAAAGCACTTTCAAAGAATCTCTCCATACCAACTAGAAACCAGGCAAAGTACTATTTAAGAAAAACATACTACCTTTCACAAGAATTGAAGTCTGAACCCCTATGTTATAAATATGCTCTCCAAGAACCATTGGAGTTACAATGATAGACATGAATTGTCTCAGTAAGGTTTATGGCTGCTGAAGGGTGAGCCATCAGCCCAAAATCTAGGAGCAAGCACACAGAGTAGGCAGTCTGCTCAGGCATTTATTCCTAACACAGCAAGCCCTGCCCCTCTGCTCAGACTGGTTAAACTCAGGTTCACTATCTGCTAGCAATTGGCTAGTTTGAATAGGGTAAAAATTTATTTATGTAAGATGATTTGAAATAAGATGAACAATTCACAAATAATCTCAAAACATACCCATACCCTCCACTATTTCTTGAACAGTCTGGGTGTGTTGTGATTCTACCTTCAAAAGAAACCAGTTTGAAACAAAACCTTGCATTTCACAAACCCTTTTCTTATCCCCAAACAGTTCCTCTTTTCCTAAAAAAGAGCCAAGCCACTAGGCCAAAGCAGGAACTTTTGAGCAACCCACTTTAATAAAAATGTTGATTTGTGTACAAAATGCCAGTTTTACTTACAAACTAGTTTTAAGTGAACTTTCCAGTCTGCTTTGGAACAGTGAGTTTGACATCTTTCTTATGAATATTTACTCCTGCTGGATTGAAGCTAACCTCCCTTTAAAGCCTGGATTGACACTCTCAGTACTCTGGTACCATAACCGGTAGCCTGCCTGCTTACAAAAGCCATCAGGGAGGAGTTCTTCCTAACAATCCAAGGAGCTTTTGTTTGACATACGCTTTGTGTTTCTAGGTGACACCATAGTATTAATCAATAGGATTTCTGAGGTAGCTACACAGTTTTAGATGCTGTTTGTTTCTTTTTGTGGTTGTACTGTGTTGAAATGACATGTTAAGACTGCGCATCCCTGCCCTGTTCCCAACCAAAGAAGAAAAGATTTTGGGTTTCCACTCTCGAGAATGATGTTAGCTATAGATTTGTTGTGTGTGGCTGTTGGTGCCAATGCAACATTATCACAAAATGATCATCTTTCTGTCCAAACACTTTTCTGACTCTGTTTAAATAATCACTTTTTTTCTTCATTCTGTTAACATGGTATATCTTATTTGTTGATTTTCATGCTGAATGATTCCTCACTGATGCTGTTGAATTTGCTTTCCAGTGTTTGGTGAGGATTTTTGCAGTTCGGATCTTTGTTCACCAGAAGTTTTGCCTATAGGTTTTCTTTCCTTCTTTCTTTCCTTCTTTTTCTTTCTTATGTGTGTGTGTGAGAGAGAGGGGGGGGAGGGAGAGAGTGTGTATACTAGGGCTTGAACTCAAGACCTTGCTTAGCTTTTTTGTTCATGGCTGGTGCTCTCCCATTTGTGCCATACCTCTACTTCTAGATTTTTCCTGGTCAATTGGAGATAGAAGTCTCCTAGATTTGTCCTTCCAAGCTGGCTTTAAACTTGACCCTAGATCTCAGCCTCCTGAGTAGTTTTATCTTCTTTTAGTGTCCTCATCTAGTTTTGGCATCAAAATAATGCTAGCTTTGAAGAATGAGTTTTGAAGTATTCTTTTCACATTGATTTTTTTGAAAGAGTTTGAGAAGAACTGATATTAGTTCTTTAAATGTTTAGTAAAATTCAAAAGTTAAACCAATGCATTTTAGGGGTTTTTAGCAGAAGATTTAAAAAATATTCCTAATTCAATCTCCTTTTGGTTTGTTTATGTATCCTATTTCTTCATTGTTCAGTCTTGGCAGGTTGTATATATTGAGGAATTTTGGCATATCTTCTAGCTTATATAATTTGTTGGTGCATAATTATTCACAGTAGTTTTATATGATAATACTCTCTTTGATACATCATGAGGAAGGAAGCCCCTGGAGGTATTACAAGGGCAGAAGTATGGAGAAAATCAAAAATGAGAGAGAGGAAGGCAATTCAGTTCTCTGCAACCTCAGTGGGAAAGAAAGTTCAACACTTTCAATCACACAGTAACCTGCTAGAAACTGTTATTTATACTTCTGAGCTTTCAGGCTGAGTTTGGAATTGGTTGTATTCTCAAGGATAGGTTTTTCAGCAACATCATGGGGAAATGTGAATTTTACAAAGGTCTTCTCAAGGCCCTGGAGTTGTGGCAAGGGTCTCTGAATGAATATCAGGGGAAGGAGGATAACCAATTCCTTCCACACTTCCAACCCATCACTCAGCACAGAGGCTTGTTTCTCAAGCCCCATTAGGAACTAGAGAGATCCACAGAAGGACAAGAAATTTCTGAGAGCTTTCTAGTGGAGAAAAGGCAATTTCAGAACTGGCTGGAAAGAAGATGATTCACCTGAACAAAAAAAAAAAAACTGAGAGTCCAAATTGGTGACTAGAAAGTAGCTGAGTGTGGAGAGGGACAGGAATGACATGTACAAGTATTAAAATGGCCCTACTTGGCATATCTGCTCTGTCTCTAGAAGCTACTTCCCTAATTCCTATTTTAAGCAAAGAGGTTAAAAAGAAAAGCTGGGTGACCATGTGCATGGGGATTAAAACAGCATCTGCAGTATTATTAACTGGACCGAGATGTGCAGAAGCTATCAATCTTTCTACTTGAGGGAATAATTGATAGCTGAAGGGGCCCAGATAGGCTACTTGCTCTGCCTGAGGTCTGGCTCTGAGTTCAGCACAATTAGCTAAGTGCTTCTGTGCCAGAGAAGGATGGATGACACAGTTGGCTTCCTCAGAAACACAAAGTGCTAAAAGAAAGAGAAGTGTGCTTATGTTTGTCCCTAAACTGGGACCAACACTGCCCACTAACATTTCCCATGAGTGAAAGCATTTGATGCTTATAATCCTCTGCCTTGAACAGGGGGTTTGAGGACTTGAAACAAACACTCCAGGTTATAGGGGGGGGGAAGAAAAGGAAAAGAAGACAGCTATGGTGAAATTTGCTTGCCAACATATTTTTAAAACAAATTGGAGCCAGGTGCTAGTGGCTCATGTCTATAATCCTAACTACTGAAGATAATGAGATCTGAGGATTATGGTTCAGACGGAAAAGTCAGTGAGACTTCTCTCCAATGAACTGCTAAAAAAGCCAGAACTGGAGCTGTCATTCAATTCGGAGAGTGCCAGCCTTGAGCAAAAAAGTTAAGGCCCTGAGTTCAAGCCTCAATACCAAAAAACAAATGGTGATCTAGCAATGGTTGTGCATCGTTATTAAACATAAAATAATAAGATCTAATTGAAGGAGCAATAACTTAAAGCTATGGAAGTAATAGAAACCTCAAGCTATCTGTAATAACGGAATATGAAAGTATCAATAATGCATACAGGAACTGTTAATTCTATTGTGAATGTCTGGCCTGCATTTATCACTGAAGAAATTGTGAAGTCTCACTCAGAAGTTAGTGAAAATAAATATGTTTTCCCATGCAAGTTTAGAACTCCTTGATTTGTCTTCAGCTTCCATAGGTTAAGAACTTCCACTATAAAATGGTGATTTAAAATGACAATGGCCTTCTCTGGTCAGAATGAATGCTAAAAGAAAGCATGCATTCATCTATCCTTTAATTAACTGTCCTAGAGCAACTCAGTTAGACAGTTGGCCTTGAGGAGAATTGAACTATATGAATGAATGAAGGGAGGGTATTCTATACAGCCCACAACTCCTGTCAACTCCAAATCTCTCCAAGTCAAATGTCAACAACAGAAATATGGACTAACACCTTCCTTCTTTTCCTCTTCCCATTAGGGTGTCCCTGCAGGGGTTGTAATAGATGACACTGTGTCCATGGAGTTCACCCACTGGACCATGTACCATCAAGGATTCTGAAACCGTTTTCTCAATGTCAGGTTTGTGTTTTAGCAGGCTGAGAATCTCACCACTCCTGCTTCAGTGCTCTATGTCAAAATGGTGTTCTACCATCCTTGACCATTCTTGCCTGGATTGTAGCAGTAGTCTCTAGACTGTTGTTTATTTAACCCTATTCTTTCCGACAGGCAAATATGGCCTATATCTGCCTTTGTATATGGCCTGTGGGCTAAAATAACTTATAGGAACTTGTTTTATTGCATATTTTATATATAGATACAAATACATGTGTGTGTGTGTGTGTACATACATACATTTTTTATTTGTCTCCTGGCCCACAAATCCTAAATGTTCATTATCTGGCCCTTTGTAGAAATGGTTTACTAACTTCTGCCATAGTGTATCAGACATCCTGCCAGGATACCTGCAGCAATATAGGCTGCTAAAATGAGAGAGAAATCAGCTCAGAGATTCAGTTATCCAGAATTTGTAAGATGGGGAGAATAATGGGACACAGTGAAACAACCCCATAATTAACAGCAGCAGGGAGATGCTACCTGTAATTGGACAACAGAAGAGAAAGAGATATAACTTTTAGGCACGAAGAGCTATTGACTTCCAGCATAACTGAGGCAAAAGATGTTGCCAAAGCCAGTAAGTACTGGGGCTTGAACTCAGGGCCTGTGCTCTTGTTTGGCCTTTTCACTCAAGGCCAGACTTGAGCCATACCTCCCGTTCCAACTTTTTGCTGGTTAATTGCAGAGAAGAGTTCTTTAGATATGTCTCCCTGGACTGGCTTTGAACTTCAAGCCTCAGATTTCACCCTTCTGAGTATCTATGATTATAAAGCTGTAGTTGCCCAGTTGTAGCACCCAAATAGCTGTTTGGAAAATGTTAGCTGAAAACCCTAGATTCTCATAATCTCTTACCCCATTTCACACCTTTACCTTCTTATGGCTGAAGTCAATCAGAACCTGCAGAAATGCAGATCCTGACAAAATAGAACACAGAAAGAGAAGGGAAGGGCAGGCCACGGGCGACTCACTAAAAAAGTGAAGCTAATACTTGCCTTAATTTGTACTTACAGCTGAAGGTAATTTAAACATGTCCATATCATGCCTGGAAATAAGTAGTTAATACTATTATCATCATTTGGGCCTTGAACTTGGGTTCCTGTATTAGGTGATCCACGCTGAACATACAGGTATGCAGAAGATGACATTGCAATTGGTATGCAATAAAGGAAGGAGTTTAAGGATTGGATGAAAATTGCCATAGGATAGGCTATGACTTCCATCAAGCCCCATCCCCCATCCAAGGAAATCATTTCACACTATTTATCACAGACCAGAAGCACAGTGAGATTAGGAGTTAGCTGATGTAAAATATACTCTGTGTTGGTTTGTGCCAGTGAATCCCCCCCCTCAGAAACTTGTACATTATTAGAAGAAATGCATTTTTGTCTATTCACACACATTTTTTTTTCCTTCTCTAGTGTGCCAACCTCTAAAACCACAAGCATAACAGCTCAGTTTAACAAGCTTCCTCTTTTAAATGCCAGCCAATGAAATCAATGATGGGTGTAATAAGATAAAAAATGTAGCCAGTAAGGACAGTTTTTGTCACTGTAAATGTCATGTGCAGGGATGGAAAGGTGCACAGACTCTATACGTATCGTCAGCTTAGAACGCCATCTGAACAGGACCCCAGGAACTAGCTGACAATGGAAAGCTGACCACATCAAGCCAATTGTAGGCTCAGATTCTGGCCAGGTAGACAGTGAGCTTCAAGAATAAGAGGCTTTAGAAGTCCTATTTGTATGTTTATAAAGATGACTATGTCTTCTTACTTCTGTCTACTTACCTGACCTGACCTCTCTCCAAGTAACCTGCCAGGGCTCAGGTACAGCACCTGATTAAAACAAATACACTCATAATTTGTTCTTAACAGCTGGCTTAACTCTTCAATGCCTCTCTCTATATATATTTTCTTTCTTTCTCTTTCTTTTTATGCAGGTACTGGGCTTGAACTCAGTGCCTCACACCCTCACTTGGCCTTTTCACTCAAAGTTGTTTACCATTTGAGCCATGACACACCTCCACTTTCAGCTTTTTACCAGTTAATTGAAAATAAGAGTCTCACAGATTTTTCTGCCTGGGCAGGCTTTGAACTATGATGCTCAGATTTCAGTCTTCTTAATAACTAGGATTACAGGTATGACCCACCAACCCTTTGTTTCTGAGTTAAGTTTTAAGTTTACAGTCAGCGCTATTTAGGTAAAATCAAAGATCATATGTGGAAGTAAATTAATTTTTTCTACCCAGCTTGTATATTGATTCCCCAAACAATCCTCCACACGAGTCTTTGAGGGCAGATTGCATTTAAGTTTGCCTTCTAGGGAGCTAAGGTAGAAGGAAGAATAGTTTTGATCCTAACCTCATGTGGCTCAAACTTCAATTATTTTCACAAAGTCTTAACGTTTAAGGTACCCAACTGCCAACTCTACACTGATTTACTTAACATTGTGCTTTCAACTGACTTGCTTATTTTTTCATTTAAATTCACTTTAAAGGAAACTTTACATTAGTTCATAAATGAGAAAGGCGTAGCACTTGCCCTAAATAAAAGGTAACCATGAAAACAAAATGGAATTATTATGTGCTTCAGAAGACCCAGGATCTAAGGTCCACTGCTACATTAAAAAAAGAGAATTCACCAATGTCAAGCAAGCTGTTAAAGATATACTATGCAAAAATAAAATATTTACCGTGAAAAATAAACAGAAGGAATGAACGCTAACTGAAAAGGATATAGCAAGCCAGGTGCAGGTGGCTCACACCTATAATCCTAGTTACTTGGGGGGGGGGCGAAGTCTGAGGATCACAGTTTGAAGCTAGCCCAGGCAGAAACGTCTATGAGACTGTGATCTCCAATTAACCAGCAAAAAGCCAGAAGTAGAGGTGTGGTTTGAGCAAAGAAGCAAAGCAGGAGCACAAAGCCCTAGGTTTAAGCTCTAGGATTGTAACAAACAAAGAAAGAAAAAAAAGAAATAGATTCTTTCTTTGTATGATTCAGTGCTCTTCATTTCCGTGTATGCACTGCCCACTGCAAAATAAAAATGTAGAGTCATGTTTAAAATTTATTTATTTGAAGACAGTGATATACAGCATTAAACTAAGCACAGGTCCCTTCTGAATGCAGAACTAAATGGTACACATCCAATACTTTGTATGCTAGAGGATGCAAACATCCAAGACAGCATAGAAATGTCAGTTCCCTGCAGGAAACTAAAACCTTAAAATCCCAAAGGGAAGCCAGGGGCCATCATTGCTGCCAGAGCTCCAATTATAGGGCCAATAATTGTTTATCATACTGTTGAGAACAGCCACAAGAGAATCAAGTCAGGGGCAAAAATGAAGAATGTGGGTGGAGACATTGCCTGGAATTGTTTGTGACTTGCCTTTTTGAAAAACAGATCCCTCTTCCTTAAATAGCCAAGGTTAGATTTGAGAAATACAGAGAACAGAGTGGTGGAATGACCTGACATATCTAACAGCATCCTCGCAGGAAATGTCAGTGAGCTTAATGAAGGCAGTGTGCTTAATGAGGTTTAGGTAGGGTTACAAGCACTAAAATGGACAATCACACACCAGGATGAACAACACAGGAAGCTGTTGCCCCTCCTGGATCTGCACAGGCAAGAGAAGGAGGCGGTTATTAGAATCTGGAAAGAACTAAACCTATGGAGAACGCTGGCCAACAGGATCCATGGCCCTCGTGGGAGGAACACAGTAACCACAGCCTGACCGGGAAAGAGCAGGAAGAATAAATATATCTGGTCAGACCCTCCTGTTGAATGAGCCCCACCTAGAAACAAAGGAAAAGGTCCTGGATGTTCCTGAAATCAGCCTCCTGGATCCCAAGCCTGGACAACAAGGACAGGAACAGGTAGGGAGGGCTATCAAAAACAAACTGCACCAGCAAACAGCTGGTGACCAGTGTTTATTGGATGTAGGCAAGTGTGGAAGGCTATATGTGGTTTAGAGGTGGCTGGAAAAATGAAGATTACACCCAGATTTTTCTGCTAGGGCCACTGATCACATTGGAAACTGAATCCTCTCACTGAGCTAGGAAATTCAGAGAAAAGACTGTGGAGGGGAAGAGTTGATATCTTCAATTTGGGCCATGCTAAAACATTCAGAGACCCAGAGGTCATGGATCTGTTTGAATTAGGTAAAGGCAGTAAGAAGAAAAGAAGGCCAGGGACACAGGCCCAACAACACCATCATGTAAAAGAGATCAAGAAGATGCACTAAAGGAAACAAGAGGGGCCACATGGGTTGGAATAGACACAAGTGAGTTTTAGAAGGTGAGACCTACCTTAAAACAGGATGGAGACATTTGGTTAGGATCATTTCTGGAGGTATTGGGTTTCTGGCCACTGCCACGAAACTGTGAGATAGAATCCTACTTGGATACTATGTGGTCACCACTCCCCTTTAGCCATATTTTGTTCTGTGTTTCCACCTTGTTCAGATATGAAGCAGCTGCACAATGCACCACTAAGACCCCTCTCCTGCTGAGAGAGTGCTTTTCAGTCTTCCCCAAGACAGGGAGCAATTCTTCTAGCATTGCCACCTAACTCAGAGAAACCACCTCCAGCTTTTACCTCCACCCGCTGCCAACCTCCCAGCACAGACAGGGTGGCTGG
This sequence comes from Dipodomys ordii, assembly GCF_000151885.1. Taxonomy (NCBI): domain Eukaryota; kingdom Metazoa; phylum Chordata; class Mammalia; order Rodentia; family Heteromyidae; genus Dipodomys; species Dipodomys ordii. Next base: position 4,208,768 of record NW_012267326.1, read on the forward strand.
CATATGCTAGTAGGGTTGCAGGTGCAAGGAAGAATGACAGACAAGATGCCAGTGGCTCACGCTTGTAATGTAGCTTCTCAGGAGGCTGAGATCTGAAGAATCACAGTCTTACTCCATTCCAGACAGAAAAGTCTACAGGACTCCCTTTTCCAAATAACCAGCAAAAAGCCAGCGTAGATGCATGACTCCAGTAGTAGGGAAGTAGTAGTAGAGTACAAACTGACCCAGCAAAGGCCCTCAGTTCAAGCTCTGGTACTCCCAACAGAAAATGACAAGACTAAGTATAACGTCCCCTGGGAGCGTAACTCATGATCCTCCTGTAACAGGTTGTTAACTGACTGAATCTCCCTGGGAATATTCGAGACCAGTCAGAGCCAATGCTCCAGCAACAAACTCAGGCTATTTGGGACTGCTGGCCAATGATTCACCCATTCCCCTCTCCAATCCTGAACAAATACTGAGATTTTCAGCTGTTTCCCCCCATTTCCCCTCTCATGGCTCTCTCAGCCATACAGCCATAGTCAGAACAGTCACATCCTCACGGAACTTCAGATGGAGGCTATAATCACATACAAAGCCAAAGAATAAGAAGGTCAGAGAGCACGTCCTTGACTAGGTCCACACATCATGGCCAACGCAATCTGCCATGCTCTGGGGGGGCTGCCATCCGATCTCCTTGCACTCCCTGAATCTCTTCAGGGACAACCACATAGGGTTGCTAATCATCTCTCCAAAATAAAACCCTACGTGCTTCCTAGATAAAGCATTTAACCTTTGCCAACACTGATGAATGAAGTTCCCCACTTCCCCTTCTATATAAACGCTGCTTCAACCCAGAGCCCTAGATCACTGGTCCTCAAGGAGACCAGCTCCCTCAAATATCCTTCATCACCTCTCACCTCCTCTGCCCACCCATCCACCTGGGACGTTCTTTTAGTTGGTGTCTATTAACTCTGTAAGTTCCATTTGCTCATCCATTGACCTTAACTAGAAGATATCAGAAAGTTCTCCCTAGTATCCCTCTGATTTTCACCTGACTCTTTTACCACCTGACTGAGTGCAGTGTCCCCTATCAGCTGTCTCTGAGAGGATGACTCCTGATCCTCCCTTAACAGGCTGCAGCCTTGGGGGAGAGGCAGAGCCTCACACAGCAACACCATGAGAAGATGTTTAAGGAAGTTTTCAGTTGTATTGCATGGAAAGCATACTATTATATACCAGGCTGTGTATTAGCAGCTTCCATCACTAGGAAATCTTGTTCCAGATGAGGTAGCCAGCCTTACTGGCCTGCTCCAAAGAATAATAAACCAAAGTTGGCAGAGTTGAAATGCTCCCCAAAAACCATGCACTGGGGAATGAATTATTTTGGGTGTCAACAACCTCCTCTCATGGAGTTTAAACTGTGTTTTAAAGCACCACAGTGTACAGAAACTGGAGAAACAGTTCATAATTCACCATTTACTGAATTTAACAGTGTCTAGAAAATAGGCCATTTTATGAAGATAAAGGTTTATCTTTAAATTATATCTTTATTATCCTTAAGCAGTTGTACAAAGGGGTTACTAGTCAACAAATCAGTTTATAAGTACAATGTATCTTGATCCAACTCACCCCTTTCCTCATTTTCCCCCTTGCTTCCAACCTCACCCCTCCCCTCAGTTTTCCTAGTGTCACTGGATATGCATTGAATATTTTGACTGGATTCTGCTCCCCTCTTACTCTGAAATGAAGCCACATCTTAATTACAGCACAATTCTGCAGCCCTGTTTGAGAAACAGACATGTGAATGATATTCCAGAAAGGCTGTTTTAGAAAGAATTCAATTTCTTATTTTGGATTCCCCACAAAAGTATAATTGGAAACAAGAGTTTAAAGGCAGGTAGTTTATTGTAAAGATGATCCTAAGAAACAGAGAGAGCAAAGTAAGAAAGAGACAATGACAAAAAGAAGAGTTCATTATTGGATTGCCATTGTGAACAGCAGACTCAGTACCATCGTTTCTTCCACAAAATGTACCCCTCAGGCAGAACATTCTCCATGAGCCCCTCAGCCCAGCCCCACCATGCAGGGGACTGCTGAGCATCAGGCAGAAAGTAAGGACATGAGAAAGTAAGGACATGGCACCGGAAGTTAATAGAAAATGATGGGATGGACACTTGGCCCAACAGTCAGTGGGGCTTGAACCAAAGCATGGAACCTGAACTATACACTCACTCTATGTTCTTGTGATACCTTCCAGTGGCTCCGTTCAGAGCCCCAGCAACTTTCACCATATTTATTTCAGTTCTCTTCTTTAAAGGAAAGATGTAAACACCTACTCAGTGAGTAAACTGAAGCAGAACCACCATGATGTTAGAGACCCTTTTCCTCTACCCAGTCATGAAAAGGCAGTCCTCTGTCCACCCTAACAGTACACACTGGATCTCTAGCAGTTTTCTGGGCTGGCAGTCTGCAGTGGATGTTGAATAAGGGGAATCATCTGTGTGTCCTTGGGCAAGCTATTAACCTCTCGGAACCTCATGTTATTTTATCTCTAAGACAGAACAAAGGCAGTTACCCAGCAGAGCAGAGTGAGGAGTGTGTGACATTCCACTTGTGCCATGCCCAGATCAGAGAAGGTGGCAGAATGAGCATTTCAAGAATGGATGCGCATAGCTTAACATTATTGTGTCACTTCACCTCAGTATAAAGGGGAGTACTACAGATAGCCATGCATTACTTAAAGAAAGTTCTATAATAGAGAGTACTGAGCATACCTGGCAAGAGTCCAGCTTTCAGCTACAGGAAACTAAGGCCCAGTCACCATTCTGAACTCCAATTTTTCTATCACAAATGAGATAACTATTGTTTCTGATCTCACACATTGCTAAGGCCTAATGCAGATCCAAATTGCAGAAGAGGTTACCAACTCGAATGTTTTGTTTCCAGGTGCCAGTGGCTCATACATGTAATCTTAGGTACTCAAAAAGAATCAGAGATCTGAGGATCATGGTTCAAAGCCAGAATGGACAAGAGAAATCTGAGAAACTGTTATCCCCAATTAACCAGTAACCATCCAGAACTGGAGATATGGCTCAAGTGGTTGTGTGCCAACCTTGAATAAAAAGGCAAAGGAAGAGCACGAAACCCTGCATTTAAGTCCTATTACCAGTGCACGTGCATGTGCACACACACACACACACACACACGTAAACATCAGTTACATTAAAAATAAAATGTTATTGTTGCAATTATAACCATTAGAAGAGCGAATCCCCTAGGTGGGGGAAGATCATTTATGGGCCAACAACATCCCATTGCTGTGAGGAACACAAGGTATTGTCACCTTGAGGTCAATATCATTGGAGGGAGTGTGTGATTAATATCAGAGACACAGAACAGCTGTTCAGGGTGAGCCATTTGTGCAGTCAGAGTCAAGAACTGGGCTGCTAATTTATTTATGTATGGGAAAGAAATTAGAACTTGGACATCTGTGCTTTTGCGATCCCTGCTCACCGGACCCCTTGCAGTGTGGCTCTGGAGAAAACACAATAGCCTTTGCCAACTGCTCACTCCCTTCCTCCTCACTGGCCAGTCTCTTTATGTGCCAAGCAGGTCAGGAGGTTTGTGCCCCAGTACCTCCTCTGTTCCCTTCTGTAGACCAACCCAAATTACATGACAAGCAAGTGGCTAGAGTGCTCCAGGGAAAACAGACTGGGAAACTAAGGTGGAGGAGGTTCTAAAGTATTTCCAGAGTTCTTTCCAGCCATCAATTAATGAATCTCTGCAACAACCAGGAAAGTAGGTCAGTATTACCATCCATCCATACTTTGTGGATAAGAAACAGGCTTAGGAAGAATGGCTTGCCCAAGGCTAAACAGCAGATTGGAAGAGTTGAAGCAGAATAAGATGGAAGAGTTCCTGACTCAGAATCCTTAGCCAACTGTATGCTTACTTAGCATGGAGGAGATGATCAATAAATGAGTCAGACTCACTGACAGACTCCTAAACTAGTGCATTAATTCCCTCCAGGAAGCAGTGGAAATTTCTGGGTTCAATTCACATCCAAAAGCCAGAGATTCTTTATGTTATATTATGTTCATTATTTTATTTATTCAGCTATTTTTTGAGTTGCCAGAGCTTGAAAGTTTAGGGCCCCAGCACTATTCCTAAGCTATTTTGCTCAAAGTTGGTGCTCTACCATTTGAGCCACACTTCTGCTTTGGGCTTTTTGCTAGGTAATGTGGAGATAAGAGTTTCATATATTTTTTTCTGCCTGGGCTGGCTTCAGACCATGACTCTCAAATCACAGCATGCTGAGCAGCTCAAATTATAGGTATGAGCAACTGGTGCCTGGCAGAATTTTTGTTGGTGTTTGTTTGTTTTAAAATGAATAGCCAATTGAAAGAAAGATGAAGTGGTAACTCGGTCTTCACAATGGACACTGGGTAGCTTTGGCTACCCCACAACTAAATCACACATGCCAAGAAACAAAGAAATGGTGAGCAGGGCCTGCTTATCCTAGCCCATTCTCCTCTCCCCTGGAAGCCATATTCGCTCCCAGTTCATGTCTCAGGGGAGATTGTATGGAGACTGCAAAATGTATGCCATAGAGGGAGGGCACAGCCAAGGGTCCAAGTTTTTGGACAACATAAAGAAGTCCATTGACTCCAGGAATTATGCTCAGTGGCACAGCTTTACAAGATTATTTCTATGGCAAGTCTCTGTCTGACTTTTACTTCCCATGTGCCCACCTCAGTTTCTTTTTTTTTTAATTTTATTTTATTTTATTTGTGAACATACTGTACAGAGGGGTTACAATTACATGGGCAGGATAACGCATACGTTTCATACCAAGCATTGTAGCCTCCTCCTTTGTTTACCCTTCACATCCCTTCCCAGCCTCCCCACCCACCCACCCCCACCCAATCCTCCCCCTCCACCGAAGTTGTAAAGTTTGTTTTTGACATGACAACTTGTACTTCTCATTGTTGCAACAGGTCCACCTGTATCCTTAAACGACTTGTTTT
>NW_012267326.1:4215146-4233464 GCF_000151885.1 Dipodomys ordii
GAATACTGTACCCAGCTAAACTCTCCTTCATAACTGAAGGCCAAATAAAAACCTTCCATAGCAAAGAAAAATTGAAACAATACATCTCCACCAAACCAGCCCTACCAAAGATTCTTAAAGATGTCCCACCTCAGTTTCTATGTGCCAGTTTTCCTACCCATTCCATAAGCAATTTGTGCTGTTTTCCTTCTTTCTTTCCTTTCCTTTCCTTTCCTTTCCTTTCCTTTCCTTTCCTTTCCTTTCCTGTTCTTTCCTGACCTTTCCTTTTCTTTATTTTCCTTCCTTTTCCCTCCCTTTCTTTATTTCTTCTTTCCTTTCTTCCCTTCCTTCTTTCTTTCCTTTCTTCCCTTCCTTCCTTCCTTCCTTTCTTCTTTCCTTCCTTCCCTCCTTCTTTCCTTCCTTCCTTCCTCCTTTCTTTTTCTGTGCTGGTATTGAGACTTTACCTCACACTCATAGATAGCTTTTCTGTGCAAAGCTGACACTCTATCACTTGAGCCATACCTCCACTTCTGTTTTTTTTTGGGGGGGGAGGGTAGGTTAATTAGAAATTAAGAATCCCATTGACTTTTCTGCTTGGGGTTGGCTTTGAACCTTGATCCTCAGATCTCAGCATCCTTAGTTGCTAGTATTACAGGTGGGAACCGCAGACACCACCTTCCTTATGCCTTACACCAGCTATATGTTCTTCTGTTTGTAACCTGGGTAGTATAGCTTTCAATCAAGGAAAATGGCAATTGCCAGGTACAGATTCCCATGCATTGCTTGTGGGAGGGTAAATGGGTAAGTCATGACAAAGAGGGCAATTGAGCCATAATTATCATTCACCCTGTGACCCATATCTCCACCTGGGGACATGGATTCCACAGATGCTTGCAGAGTTGCAAAAATGACTTACATACAAAGCTGATCATCTGTGTGCGTGCTCATTCACTGCAGTGGCATTTGTAAGAGCAAAATACTTGTAAGGCTCCAAGGGTCCCTCAATAGAGGACTGATTGGATAAATTATAGAATACAACAGGAAGTTGGTGAGTTCTTTTTTTAAGCTATGTGTTGATATGGAAATGTTTTCCTAGTATTCCAGTAAGTAAAAAAATCATAGAAAGCAAACAAAAATAAATCATAGGTTTAGAACAGTGTATATATTATGTCATCTTTTATAAAATAGAAAAATATCAGAAACTACATTTACTCTTTTAAATACATGAAAAAATACTCAAGCAGGTTGAAGAAGAAACAGAAAAAAACTAGTATTTTACTATTAGAGGAGAGAGAAAGTGAAGATGGGATAATGGGGGGGGGAAGGTTACAACCTGGAAAGTTTGTACTCTGAAGATCTTTTACGATTTTGGAACTTTAAATTATGTCAATGTATGCCTATTTAAAGATAATTTTATTTAACTGAAGTAAGCCAGGCCCAAAGAAACATAGGTCCCATGGTTTCCCTTATTTGCAGTAACTAGTATATGTCTGAGTCAAGCAAAAAAGGTCAGATAAGGTGATGTTAGAGAAATGAACCCTAAGATATGTACTCAATTTTTTTTCTTTCATGCAGTTGTTTCTAACACATTTATAAGATTATTCTTTGTTGCTTTGTATGGCCCTCCCCCACGGTATAACCCTTGCTTTCACTGTATTTGATGTTGGAAGGGAAAAAACAAATCATTTAAATAGGGATACAGGTGGACCCATTGCAACAATGAGATGTACAAGTCATTATGTCGAAAACGAACTTTACAACTTTGGTAGGTGGGGAGGAGGGAGGAGGATTAGGTGGGGGGATAGGGGGAGGATGGGATGGGAAGGGGAAACAAAGGAGGAGACAATGCTTGATAAGAAATGTACTCATTACCTTGCCCATGTAATTGTAACCCCTCTGTACAGTATTTTCACAATCAAAAAAGAAATGTAAAAAAAATAAAAACAATAAAAAATAAAGATAATTTTATAACATGCCACCTCAAAAAAGGGGTTCTAGCCTCATCTGACCATCTCTGTCTCTCTACACCCATTGACTTCAGTCAGTAGACAGGGCAAGATGGTTCAGGGCAGCCACTGGCTATCAGACCCAGAATGGAAGCTATCCCAGGGCAGGGAGTGTAACTCAGTGGCAGAACTTAGTATATACAAGAACCTGGTTTTGACCACATTGAGATTCCACCTCACCCCAGTTAGAATATGCCATTATCAAGAAAACAAACAATTAGTAGTAGATGCCAGTGGGATGTGTCCAAAAGGGAACGTCACTACATTATTGGTGGGAATGTAATCAGGTTCACCACTCTGGAAAGTAGTATGAAGGTTCCTCAAAAAACTAAACATAGGACTTCCCTATGATCCAGCAATTCCTCTCCTGGGCATTTACCCAGACAAATACAAACAAGGCCACACTAAAGCTACCAGCAAAACTATGTTCATTGCAGCATTAGTTACCATATCTAAGATATAGAACCAACCCAGATGCCCTTCAGTAGATGAATGGATCAAGAAAATGTAGTATATATACAAAATGGAATTCTATGCATCCATCAGAAAGAATGATACCATGCCATTTGTAAGGAGATGGAAAGACTTGAAAAAAATCATATTAAGTGAAGTAAGCCATACCAAAAGAAACATAAGCTCCATAGTTTCCCTCATTTGTAATAATTAGTATATGTCTAGGATAGTCCTAGCAGAGGATCAGACTAGCTCAATAGCTATGTGCATATGACCATATAAATTTATGCTAATCACAATGAACTCTAAGATATGAAACAAGATGTTTTATTTCATTTTTTTGTTTTGTTTTTTGGTTGTTGTTTTTAATGTACCATGTGAAGTTAATCTTTTTTCCTTCTTTCTTTTCCTTTGGTTTATCACTATTTTTGATTTTGGTACTCTATGTCTTATATATAACATTTATCTGATGTGGGGAAGGAAAGGAGAGTCACAAAATGGTGGACAAAGGACAAAGGGTGAACCAATGCGATAGTGATACTCATAAGACACTATGTTGGAAATTAACTTTACAATTTTGGGGGGGAAGTGGTAGAAAAACTGAGAGAAACGTGCTTATTACCTTACTTATGGAACTGTAACCTCTCTGTATACCTTTACAATAAAATTAAATTTTAAAAAAGAACCTGGTTTTGTTACCTGGCACACTCCTTCTTCAACAAAAAAGAAATGATTAGAATAGAATAGAATAGATGATAGGATAGGATAGGATTAGATAAAATAATAGAATGTGGTCTAAACTCTTGAGAAAAAAACATAGCTTGCTGGAAGCCAGGTGAAATGGTTTCTTTCTAGTACAGGAGAATATAGACGTTCATAATATTCTTTGATTTGTGGAATGCAAAGAAATTGCATTTAAGAGGAATACACACTCCTAAGAGGTAGCTCTGCAAGTCACACAATTCTTCCTTGGAGACACCATCTGCACAGACAGGGAAAACAGTACATTGGGCATGAGTTTTGAGAAAATGCAGGGTATTGGCAAATTATTTGCATCAGTGGAGTATGTCTGGTGTGATTGTTCCACAAACATTGCCTAATAAAGAGATCTGAGCATTCCTGTCTACAGGTCCACAGATCAAACTCCAACCAAGGTCCCAAAGACAAAATGGACTTATTTATCCTTTAAGCCATCTACTTGAAAATCAATAATATTTCAAATTTAATGAGTTGTAAGACAAGTAAATTAGAGTTTAGAGTAAGCAATATTGATTAGATTATTCTGTCAACTGGAACCCATACATTTCTTCTGTAATTAAGTATTCCATGTAAGGTCCAATGTGCTCAATTGCCAGTTGCTTTCCTGGGGAGATCGGAGGGTTGGCCATTCCTGAAACAAAAGTCTGTTCCATCTGAGCCTGGGTGTCACTGCCCTTCCTCTTGGCTGCAACAGCAACCATGATCAGTGGCTTTCTTCCAGCACTAATCACCCTTGCTCTAGTTACAGAGCTCTGGCAGATTTGAAAAATGACTACTTAAAAAAAGCCAGGTGCTGGTGGCTCATAACATATAATCCTAACAACTCAGGAGATTGAGATCTGAGGACTGTGGTGCAAAGCCAGCCTGGGCAGAAAATCCCTGAGATTCTTATCTCCAATTAATAAGCAAAAAGCCGGAAGTGAAGGCATGGCTCAAGTGACAGAGCTCCAGTCTTGAGCAGAGAAGCCAATGGAGAGCACAAGGTCCTGAGTTCAAGCCCCAGAGCCAACACACACACACACACACATACATACACACACACACACACACACACACACACACAAGCACATGTGGAAGAAACTACCTTCTGAAAAGTTTCTGTGAAATGCCATGAAACTGGTGCTGCTTTCAAAGTTGTTCTTACAGTTTGCATTTCATATAAGCTTGAGAATGGCCAAAGTTGATTTCTGACTAAATCTACAAAGGAGGGCTTTGAAGAAAGGACTGAAAACATCCACTGTTACTATTTGTCATCAAAGGTCCTAGTCCTACCTCTTAGAACTAAATCATCTTGACTACATCCATCTGGCCTTCCCCGGGGAACCTATATTTTCTTTTTTACAATCTGATTAATGGTCACTTTTTAATTAATTAATTCAAGTAATGTTAAAAAGAATCTCCTTGTAGTACTCTCCAGATCTTTGGACCGGAGTACCTCCCCCCAACCTCTTTTATTCAAGAAGAAAAATTCAGAGGCTACCAAAAAATCTTAGTCATGCTGCATCTAGCCTTGGTTGTTTGAATTAAGGAAAACAGAGGCTATGGTAGCACTGTGTCCCAGGTATGGAAAATACAGTCTCTGGGCTGGCCTAGGCACTTAGGTGACAACTGGGCCACTGGTCAGAGTACATGCCCTCAACCCTACCACAGACCTGTAGAATCTGAGGCGGTACTTCCGCCTGGTCTGTAGGTGATTCCGGGATATAGGATGAAGCACACACATCTGAGTGTGCGTCTGGCCTCTGTTATTACAGAGGTTTCAAGTTGACCAAGGGGCACAGTCTTTATTCCATTGTGCCTTCACCTGATAAGACTTCCTAAGTATTTGCTATTGCTTTGTGAATAAATGAGTTTCCAAGGCTTTGGACAAAGGGAAAACCTCAGGGGAAGAACGTTAAGTCTAACATAAACTGACAGAGATTACACTGGAGTTGGAGAGACAGAGTTAGGTTACAGAAGAAAAGAGACTCTGCTAAAGCAGTAACCTGATTCTATTCTCCTGGTATGTATAAATATGATGTGGACATAGGCAGCTTCCCCCAGAGGTTATTGCAAGATGAAGCTATATGTAATAGCATGAGAAGTGTATGTGTGTGTGTGAATGGATATCAGATAGATATAGATGACACATGTTTTATTTCAATTAGTGACAGAGTTCTGTAAGACCAGATGAACAAATAAATTTCTAAAACCATAGCCTAGATTTACAGAGGTTGTCAGCCCTGGATACATATTTAGAAACCTATGACGATGCCTTAACAATATACCTAATCTGAGCTCCACTATTTAAATCAAAAGCTATCACGCTATTGAAATAAAAAAGTTTGAAGATAGTACCTAAACTTCAATATTTTCACCTGTGTAGCACAAGGGTAAACCCAGTATAGTAAAAGGAAACAAAGTAGAGGTATTAGAATCATTTGAAGAAGAAGGACAAGGAGGGAGGAGATGTAGAGAGAGGGGGAGAGAGAGAAGGAGCAGGAAGAGAAGAAGAAGAACAACAACAACAACAAGAAGAAAAAGAACAAGAAGAACAAGAATAAGAAGAACAAGAACAAGAAGAACAAGAACAAGAACAAGAAGAACAAGAACAACAGCAAAAAGAACAAGAAGAACAAGAATAAGAAGAACAAGAACAAGAAGAAGAAAAAGAACAAGAAGAACAAGAATAAGAAGAACAAGAACAAGAAGAACAAGAACAAGAACAAGAAGAACAAGAACAACAGCAAGAAGAACAAGAAGAAGAACAAGAACAACAACAAGAACAACAAGAAGAAGAACAAGAAGAAAGGAGGACAAAGAGAAGGACAGAAAGGCAGATGAAAAAGAAAATAAATCTAGAGCCAGGTGTGGTTATTCATGCCTGCAATCCCAGCTATTTTAGAGACTAAATAAAATAAGGGGATTGCTTCAAGGATGTCCAAGCAAAAGTTAGCAAGACTCTATCACAAAAAAAAGCTGAGTTAGATGGTATGTAATTGTGGTTCCAGATACTCAGAAGGCAGAAGTAGGAAAATCATGATTTGAGGCCTGTCTAGTTAAATAAACAAGATTCTTTCTGAAGCCCAAATGAAAAAGACTAAAGTTGCAGCTCAAGTAGTATAGCTCTTACCTAGCAAGCATGGGGCCCTGAATTCAATCTTTAGTACTGAAAAAAGGGCCTGTAGAGATTAAATAGGAGCTCTTTCTATCACAGTGGGTGCCAAACACCAGCAGCAGAAATGGTTAAGGGTCATGTAAGAATAGAGCCTTCCACAGTTAATGATATTGGCTGTCCTCCGTCACACTCCAGTGAGAGCCAACATACAGTGACTATGTGTGGAGGATGTGTGGAGGAGATAGAGAGACAGGAGAGAAAGGGTCATGATCCTCATTTGGACTCATACTAGGGTGATCCAAAGCAAGAGCCTAAGCAGAAAATAAGGACTCACTGACAGCACAAGCAGAAATAAGAAGTTGACCAAGAGACCTGGAAAGCCGTGGGAAGGGTGGAAACGCTGAAAGAATACTAAATTTCCCCCCCACCACTCCCCCCACCCCTCCCTGTGCCCTAGGGGGAAGAGTGGGAGTCCATTTTCTCTACAGCCAAGAGAAAGGGTAAAGTCCACTGCTGTCTGGGTTGAATTGAGCCCAGCTCACCCTAGGTAGATTCTCAATACAGTCCCAGGTAGAATTCGATTGGCCAGGACACATTGGGATCTCAACTCCACCCACATACTTGATCCTTACACTCCAGTTTCATAGCCATAGTTACAGCAATCCTACTAACCGAGAGGAACTTTCAGAGAAGTCACCGTGGCAGTCTGCAACTTGCCCAGTTCGAAACTAGAACCTGTGGCCTAAAGTTTTCCATGGTTGCTATTTGCAAATGCATCTTAGCTATGGATCTCAAGAGGTGAGTCTAAAATTTCTGAGGACACACGTCTTCCCTCTAAAGCCCCTCTGTAAAGACCCTCCACTTCCCAAATCCAAGTATCTGTCACCTAGAGAAACGGAGAGGGGGAGTTGTGCTGAATGGCACGTGACTGATAGATCCACTGACATTTACCAGCTTCCCTTGTGTTCACTCCAAGTCCCCACTGTGATCTTGGGAAGAGAAACAATAGAATTCAAATTAAGCCAAGCAACTGCAACTCCTCACGTTTAAAAGTGCACAGAATTTTCTCTTTATGGACTCCTCCTCTTACAGGCATGATTATACTTTCACACAGCAAATGAAATCACTTAAAAGAGAGCCTGTGCCATCCAAATGTGAAGCTTTCTCAACCCACAGGGAACACGTTTATGCTTTCAAGGCTTAAAACGGAAGGACAACTTTTTCGTGAAAACTTTTATTTAAGGTTCATGAATGTCCATTTGTCTCTTTAAACAACCTTGGCATGCTTGCCGTTACAAATGTTTTAACACTTCTGCTTTTGTTTTTTTCTATGAAATAAGAAGAAAACTACTCCAGAGCAGAATCTTTACCTGGTTGACTCCTATCTTCCTTGGGGATCTCAGTCCAAGTATCTTATTTCTAAGAAGCTTCCACTGGTACCCTGGCCAGGAAAGTCTCCCAGGGCATGGGTATCCTTAGCAGAGCTTTATGTTTACCCTATAACCTCTTCCTTTGTGTTGAGATCATCTTTGTGTCTATCTCCTTTCCAGTGTACAGTTCTGCACATACGTCATCACAGAAATTAAGTATCTATAAACCTGTTGAAATTAGCAGAACATAGATAACAGATGATTGTCCATTGCTGTAAGATAAAGACAAATGTTGCTTTCTTTCTCTGAGTAACTGATGGTGTTAGCTTATTCCCCTAGCTTCACTGTCAGTACGCTCTCTAGAGGAGAGTCTTTCATTGGCACTATAGAGGAAAAGTTCTCAAAACCAGCTTAAGATATTAGCTCCATAGGAGGAGAGAGTCTGCCTTCCCTCTTAAGCATAGCAGGTCCAGGATTTAGCACAGGGTCTGTCTAATGTAGTCACCAATTGGTGAAAATGAAGATGTGCTGGCCAGAGCCCCTTTGAGAAATGATCTATTCGTCCTGCACATCATGGAATAGTCTTGAGTTGTCAGCTCCTTTAAGAGTCTGCCTTCCCTTGCCCAACACTACATCCTATCCAGAGAAGTCCTCGTTTTGTGAATAAGCAAGGCAGGGATATAATACCCAGCCATTTTGTATGGCTGCTACCACAGAACAATACCAACACTAATCACTGCTCCAGACTCTTTCACCAGCTCCCAGTTTGTCCTGTATGATACTTTGGTTTTGCCCTCTGCCCAACTCTGCCTCCACCTTCTTACTTTCACAAGCATTGGTCATTTTCCTCCTTAAATTCCATTGCAATTTCTTAAGGAATCAGCCTGTGAAATCAAGAAAAACTTGTTGAAGGAATAAATGAACAGTTTCACAAAACAATATATAAAGTAACATGAAAACAAATGAATAAAACCAGAGCTAAGTGCTGGGAAAGTGGCTCAGTGGTAGAGCGCTTGCTTTGCATGCATGAGGCCCCAGGTTCGATTCCTCAGCACCACATAAGCAAAAAGAAAAAAAAGCCGGAAGTGGCACTGTGGCTCAAGTGGTAGAGCGCTAGCCTTGAGCTGAAGAGCTGAGGGACAGTGCCCAGGCCCAGAGTTCAGGCCCCACAACTGGACCAAAAAAAAAAACAAAACAGAGCTAAAAACGATCAGTTCTGAGTAACAAGAGATGGAGTTGGAGAATCAGGAAATCTCCTAAACAGTCCCATTCAGGCACATCCAGTACTATTATGGCTTCCCACACATGCCTCCTATTTGATGCTATGCTATCTGGCATTGTCCTGTCAGCTGTCCTTTAGGTAGAAATTCATTCCCTCAGTTTACAATAGGCAGGAGACTTACTAAAGTGAAGGAACTTGTCAAGATCACAGAGCCAACGATGCATATTCTTTCTACCCAGCGCCTGAGAAGTCCTCTCAGGGTTCATATCATTCTCCATAATCAATAGCAAATGTTTTAGCTGGTAACCCTTTTCTCAATATGGCCAAGCAGACTGAGAGTAAACACTTGGCCTGAACATTTCCGTCTGTCTAACTGGCTGCCCCAATACTTGTTTCGAGTGTACCAGTTCATCATTGTGTGGACAAATAGACACTGGGCTCTTGTTGATATGTACAATACTTCTTTTCTATGTAGAAAATACAAATAATAAAAATGATTACAATGGTAAAAATAATCATAGCAAAACACTGTCTTCTGTGTGTGTGTGTGTGTGTGTGTGTGTGTGTGTGTGTGTGTGTTCGTACATGCACATAAGCATCACAGCACTGGGGCTTGAACTCAGGACCTGGGCACCATCCCTTAGCTTTTATGCTCAAGGTTAGCACTCTACCACTGGAACCACAGCTCCACTTCTGGCTTTTTGGTGGTTAATGAAAAATAAGAGTCTCATAGACTTTCCTGTCCAGGCTGGCTTTGAATTATGATCCTCAGATTGCAGCCTCCTGATTCTATAAGCTTATAGGCAAGAGCCACTAGTGCCCAGACAAGGATGTCTGCAAGGGCAAAATTACAGGAAATATTCTAGCAATATTTGTGTGAAATGAAAATAAAACATTTTGTTAACTAAGCAGTAATGTAGTTCTTAAAGTGATTCAAGGGGAATGTAAAATGTACTGGTGAATAAATTCATCAAGTATCTCTCAAGTCAGACTGTCTCACCCTTCTGTTGAGGGAAAATTGAAATATCATTGAAAATGTATGTATTAATATTTTCTCATATCTGAAGGGATTATTCCTGCTCATCACAATTCTTGCTGCTCACCCTTCTGTGTCTATGCTTCTGCTTATTAATAGTACAGGGCCTTTGCTAAACTTTGAATCCTGCATGTGCCTTAAAGGTCTATGTTTTGGAGTCTTCATACTCAAGGAGGCAATACCAGGAGGTTCTTTTTTTTATTATTTGTTTAGGGGTCCGGTCGTGGGGTCTGAACTCTGGGCCTGGGCGCTGTCCCTCAGCTCTTCAGGTCAAGGCTAGCGCTCTACCACTTGAGCCACAACGCCACTTCTGGCTTTTTTCTTTTTGCTTATGTGATGCTGAGGAATCGAACCCAGGGCCTCATGCATGCAAGGCAAACGCTCTACCACTGAGCCACCTTCCCAGCCCACCAGGAGGTTCTTTAAGTCACTTTGGGGCATTCTCTGGAAAGCAGCAACAGGACTCCAGCTCCATCCTTGCTCTCTTGCTTCTTAATCATGAAGTGAGCATATCTGCTTTATCACAAGCTTCTGCCATATGCACTGCCTACCACGGGCCTAAAAGCAATGGGGCCAACTTATTACAGACTAGAACCTTTGAAACTGTGATAAGAAATACATTTTTTCTCCTTATAAGTTGAGAGTATTTGTTACACAGATGGAAACTGGCTAACACAACTTTCCTACTCTAATTCAAGGTTTACCTTGTGACTGACTTTGATCAATGGGATGTTAGCAGATGTGATGTAAGCAGAAGTTTGAAAAGTCCTTAGAAGATTGAACTCACTCTCATTCTGGTCTCTCTGTCATTGCCATAAGAATATATACTAGTTGGCTTGGAGAGAGTAAGAGCAAGGCGGCACCAGCTAAGATATTATCTGAATCTAACCCAGATCAGAGTCCTATGCTGACTTTCCCATGGGTGAGAACTAAATGCTTATTGACAGAGGCCAATCATTTAACTGCTACAATGAGCTTTTATTGATGGCCTTCACTGGCTTCGACCTTTGAAACAAAATAACAAAGACAGACACTATAAAGTTGGTCTGAGGTTTCTATGAACCTTCTCTGTGTATTCTCATGCCAGAGATAAAGGGTAAATATGACCAGAAATTTACTTTCTGAAATAACCATAGATTTTTTTATCACATTAAATTGTGTCTGGTTATATTCACATTGTATAATAGACTTATATTGAGGACCAATTTTTTTTTTTTTTACAGAATTGGGACTTATACACAGAACTTTGTACTTGCAGGCAAATGCTCTATCATGTGAGCTACACCCCAAACCCTTTCAAATCCTTTAGTTATTTTTAGATAGGTTGTTTTTTTATTTTTATTTTTTGCCACTTCCAGGGCTTGAACTCAAGTTTAAGACTTTCTTGCTATGGCTGGCACTCTATTACTTGAGCCATGCCTACACTCCACCATTTTGATGGTTAATTGTTGATAGAGTCTTTGGACTTTGCTGTCCCAGCTGGCTTTAGACTGCCACCCTCAGGAACTCAACCTCCTGCATAGCTAGGATTACTGGTATGAGCCCACAGAATATGGCTTAATTATTACTTTTTTTCCTGGCTTCAGTTGTCAATCCTCCTACCTCCACCTCATGCATAGCTGGTGCTACAGGCCTGATCTGCTATCACTCATTCACTGGTTAAATTAATTACAATAGAATATTGCAATTACCCCAAATATCATTTCAACATAAGAACAATATGTTAATCTATAATAAGATATTTTACATTTCTCTTTTATACCACATCTTGAAATCTAATGTATATTTTGTACTTACACCTGATCTCCATTTGGAGATACATTTTAAGTGCCTAACAGCCACTGATAGCTAGGGACTACAGTAATCCCCAGCACAACTCTGTGTCAACTGCAAGTAGTAATTTTTCTTGGTCTATAATAGAAGTAGACTAGCAATAGAGCATTACCTTTGGGGGAGGAGTTCTGCACAGCCATTGGAAAGGAATCCAGAAGAACTAAGAATAGTAGTGTTTCTTGCCCAACTTATGATGTAAGACCTGTCCATGATTATTCTCATAGAATTTTCTCTATCAATAAAATCTGATAATCTAGGAAGAAATTTGTATATAACTCCACATTTGAACTCAGATACAAGGAGGATGTATCATGAAAAATACCATTATCCAGATGGTCATTTGAAAATGCCAAGTCTACATATCTGTAGCTATAAATCCACAGACACATTATGAAAAGGTTTCATGGGTTTGCCTTACTGGAAGAGAAAAGTATTTCCTTGAAAATGCAAAGAAATATGATGTATATTGAAAAAAATCATTGTAGATAAAAGAAAAGCCTTCTTTCTTGGTTTTGAGCTCCAAGCATTACAGTGGTTAAGTATGTGATTTACCACTTGAGCCATTTTGACTGTTCCTTTTTTTGTGTTATTTGCAAATTGGTCTTGCATTATGCCTGGGCCGATGTGCACTCTGAGCCCCTATTTCTGCTTCCCTTTCTCACTGGAGTGGCAAATGCACACCACTGTGCCAACTCATTGATAGAAATAGAGTCTCTTGAACTTTTATATGAAAGCTGGCCTTGAAACATGATCCCTAGATCTCTGCTTCCTAAGTAGATAGGATTACAGGCTTGTGCCACCATGCCTAACAAACATTCTTTCAGTACAATTTAATCTGATTAAATAATATCCATGAAACAAGAGTTGAGAGAAGACAGCAATAGAAAAAGATTTAATTTTGGCCTTAGGCAGATTGAAAAAAGAAAGATTTCAAAAAAAATGAAAAATGCAGTTGAAAATTGAAAAGATGAAGAAAGTATTGGTAAATAGATGATGATAAGAGGCTCAATTCATAAATAATTAGCAATACTGAGAAAAAAATCACAACACTTGAACCAGAAGGAAAAATCAAAATCAAATCATATCACTGGAATGGAACAAATCTATAATTTTGAAGCTAAATGTATAACTTAATAATTCTCTGCCAAAAGAGGCTATGGAAAGAAATACACTCTTAGACAAGAAATGGAACCTCTAATGTTGCAAGGCCAACAACCACAAAACCTTAATGAGAGACGAGAAGCATGTGTTTTTGTTCACAAAATGCTGGGCTGGTTGGGAAATTCTGCGGATCTGAGCAAGGTCAGCTCAGGTCCATGGACTGTTTCATCTGTCATCAGTCCCACAACAGGTTCAATAAAGAGGGCAGAAACACATGTGAACTTTCCAGCCAATACTTATACGATGCTTACTACTGTCCCATTAGTCAAAGCAGGTCATAGTCAGCCTGTAAGAGGACTATAGAATTACCAAACAAAAGGAGTGGATATAAGAAAGCTAATGAGTGGACCACCAATGCAATCATTCAACCTGCCTCTGCCCTCAAGCCATAGTCCACGAGAACACACCTCACCTGTTAGCATTATTGGACATTTCATTGAGGTAGAATGTATGCCCTGCTAGGAAGAAGTTACTACAAAGGACTTAGAGGATTTATATTTGTGGTAAGTGATTTGGGACACAAGGATCTGGTCTAGATTGATGCTGTCAGAAATCAGAGGTATATTATGGTGATTATGTCAGTAATCCACATGTCTAGGAAGGAAGCTAGACAAGAAAGCTCTCTAGGAGAGCTAGCTAAAGCCTTCCCATGAAGTGTCACTTACCTACTCTGCCAGGATAGGGAGTATTTGATCATTTCTGTGCTTTGGGCAGTTTTTGTGTTTTGTGGGTGTGCACACATGGTAAGGCAATGCTCCATCACAGTCATAGCGTAACTTGGTCTTTATCCATGCACTACAAAATCTTTCATGTACAACACAAGAGCACCAAAGCCCACTGTGATGCCAGAAAACACCTGGAGACCCAGATCTGTTCTCAGTTCACTCTCACCACCAGCTAGGTATCCAACAATTTTACCCAACTTATTCTTCAGTTGTCTCAAGAGGTGATTAAAATACTGAACTTAATAAAGAAATAATTTTTGGCAAGAAAATTTCAAAAGTAAGCTGGGCACCAGTGGCTCATTACCTGTAATCCTTGTACTCAGGAGGCTGAGACCTGGGGATCATGACTTACAAAAGGAAGGCCCATGAGACTCTTATCTCCAGTTAGCTAGCCAAAAGCCAGAGGTGTGAGGAATGGCTGAAGAGGTAAAGCATCAGCCTTGATGGGAAAAAAGCCAGTCAAGAGCCTAAAGTCCCAGTACTGGCATTAAAAAAAAGTGCCAACAGTAAACAATGTACTCAGTCAAACACAAAGTTATGTCTAAACATGTTACCAATATGGTTAAAAAACATCAACACAAATCATTGCATAAGACGTGTGAGCCATATCATGAGAATTTATTAACAATAAGAATTTAAGTATAACGCCTCATGAAAGGAAAGTAAGAAAGAAGTTGAAGTGTTCAAAAGCCCTCATTTTAGAAAAGAGAAAGGCAAAATGACCCTAGTTTATTTTTTTAATTTTGAAGTCTGAAGAAAAATACATGTGTAAAATATTTCATCAAACCAAATGAAAATTACTTGTAGTATTTTGTAAATGTACTTGACAAAAGTCTAGAAAAAATAAAAGTGAAAAAAAATTGCAGTTCAAGAGAGGAAGCAAAAACTATTACCAAGTAGTATCTTCTTTTGTTTGGTTGGCTTTTGGCAGAACTTAAATTTGACCTTAGAGCTTTGGGCTTTCTCCATCCCTTAAATCATGCTTCCAATCTTTTTCGCTTAGGTTATTATTTTTTTTTGGGGGGGGGAGGTCCGGTCGTGGGGCCTGAACTCTGGGCCTGGGCATTGTCCCTCAGCTCTTCAGCTCAAAGCGAGTGCTCTACCACTTGAGCCACAGCGCCACTTCCGGCCTTTTTTTCCCTGCTTATGTGGTGCTGAGGAATCGAACCCAGGGCCTCCTGTATGCAAGGTAAGTGCTCTACCATTGAGCCACCTTCCCAGCCCAAGGTTTCTATTGCTCAGCTGCTGCTACCACTTGAGGCAGGCCTCTAGTCTGGCTTTTTACTGGTTATTTTGGAGGAGTCTCATGAACTTTCCTGCAAGGGCTGACTACAACTTGTAATCTTCTGAATCTCAGCCTCCAGAATACCTAGGATTGAAGAAAAAAAGCCACTGGCACCCAACCAAGAAGCCTTTTCATAGTGTGGAACACACAGGTGGCAAGAAAAGCAAAGTTTTCTTGTCAGTGACCCTCTCTCTTTTCACATTCTTCCTTTCCTAGACTACGTCCCAATACTGCATCTGTGAAACACCACAGCAACTACCCACTGCAGAGCAAGGGCCACCTCTGTGCTGCTCATGCTGCATGGAGTGGGTTGGTGAGTCAGCTGTGCATGACACATCTGCAGTGAGGCCACAGCTGAGACCAAGAAAAGCAGTTGAAACTTTTATGGCAATTTGCAAGCCATTTGATGTCTGATGAGATTAATAATTGAAAATTAGTATCTCCATGTCGTTCACTTTTGGTTCACTTTCCCAATGACAGTTTTTTATCCTATTTCTAAAAAGCCTAGTCTGTGACATACTAGAAAAATAACTAAATAGCCACAGGTCTGAGAAAACCTGGCGTGGACCACATCGGTGTCCATACCAGGGCCCGCACTGGTAATCTGTCATCTCTCTATTGAAAAACACTTAGTGACTTCGTCTTGCTACTTATAATGTGCCTACTCTATTTTTTAACAAATAAAAAGAAATGTACTCTTTATTTGAGGTAGATAACTATGATCCCTCTGTATATCACCTTTACAATAACAAAAAAAAATTGAAAGGGAAAGAAAAAGCTAAAGAAGCCAGTTGATATAAATGGAGGGGTCTAAAATAAAAAGTAAACAATCCAAATGAACAATAACTAATAACCTAACCCATGAATGGGCAAATGAGCATTTAACTCATTTCTCCAATGAAAAATTAAAATGGTCAAGTACATCTCATTGTTACAATGGGTCAACCTGAATCCCTATTTAAGCATTTTGTTTTTTCCCTCCACCTCCCCAAATTAGAGAATTGTATATGCAAGATGCAGGGCACCGATATCAAATACAGTGACAACAGGGGTTATACTGAGGGAGAGGAACATACAAAGAAACAAAAAAATCACATGGAACTTATTATAAATACATTAGAAACAATAGCAAGAAAGAAAAAAAAACACTTGTGTCCATATCTTGGGGCTCCAATAAGTACATGAGAGAATGTCCACCATCCTTAACCATGAGGAAAAAGAAACTCCACCATACCCTAGTCAGAATGGCCATCATCAAGAAAACTCCAGCAAACTAGGTGCCAGTGGCTCATATCTGCAATCCTAGCTACTCAGGCTGAGATCTGAGGATTGCATTGAAAGACAGCCTATGCAGAAAAGTCCCCATGAAACTCTTTATCTCCAATCAACTACTCAAAAAACAGAAGTGGAGCTGTGACTCAAAGTGGTAGAGTACTAGCCTTGAGCAAAAAAGAGCTTAGGGACAGTGCTTACATCCTGAATTTAAGCCCCATGGCCAACAAAAAGAAGAAAGAAAGGAAAAGAACGAAAGGAAGAAAGGAAGGAAGGTAGGAAGGAAGAAAGGAAGGAACGAAGGAAGGAAGGAAGAAAGAAAGAAAGAAGAAAAAGGAAGGAAAAAAGAAAACAGCAGAAAATTCTTCTGAGGATGTGAGAATGTAAATTCCTTTAAGTCCAGCCACTAGAGAAATCAATAGGAAAATTCCACACACCAAAAAATTTAAAATAGCCAGACACCAGTGGCTGATATCTGTAATCTTAGCTACTCAGGAGGCTGAGAACAGAAGATCACTGATTTGAAGCCAACCTAAGCAGACAAATACACAAGATTCTTACTTAAACAACCAGTAAAAATCTGGAATTGGAGGCATTGCTCAAGTGGTAGAGCAGCAGCAGAGTGTCATGAAGTAGAAGAAGCCAGATGATGCTAGAACCTTGGTAAACAGAGCCTATTGGATCTTCTCAACACAGAAATTCTACTTTCTAACAAATTCTATTTCCTAACTTTGTCTCTGGGTTTGGGGTTTCTGGTTCTCGGCTCTGGAATCGGCTTACAGTCCAAACTCTTTCCCCCTGCATGTTTATAAAATCTGCTCCTGGGTTTAAAAAGCCCACGCCTCTTGATTTAGCAAACACGTGCTAAAGGTTGGCAGGGCACCAGGCTCCAAGCATGCTTTAGAAACTATAACATGGAGCCCCAGAGCTGGGACTGTGCTGTAGTGGTAGAGTGCTTGCCTAGCATGCATGAGGCCCTGGGTTCAATTCCTTGGTACGACATAAACAAAAAAAAATACATAAAATGAAAACTTATAAAAGCATTTTTAAAAAGATAGAACCTTATTTGAGTCTCTATAGAATTAGACTCCTTAGTGGCAATGTTTCTCCTTCCTAGTCCTATTCTAAGCTTGATTTCTCTTGCTCTCTGACTGTGAACGAAAATGTGTTTTTTCCCTTCCATTGAAGACTATCTGGTGTCACCCAGCCGGTAGCTGAGGGCAGGTTCTGTGCCCTTAGATCTTTATAAAGCCATTGTGAGGTGTGGATCCCAGCTGACCATTTTGGCTGCTATGCTGATCAGATGATGGGTCAGGCACATCATCAGGTGAGTACAGCTGATTACTTGTGAGTAATTTACAGGCATAAACTTGCTGCATCTAGTGGCCAGGCATACCTATTTTCTTTTCCTGAATCCACAGCACTCTACAGACAAATAAGCCTAAAGGTCATGCTTCTTATTCCACAGAGATCCCTGAAGGAAGAGAGGCAAAGTGTGCTGCCATTGTGGGAGGCTGGGGCAGGTGCCAAGTGCACCTGGCCATTCAGTTGCAGTTAGAGCATCTGTACCCCTCTCTCCCAGTGCTTTGTAAGATAATTTGGGTGATTTCTTTTAGCAACCCTGGGGCCTCATCCTAGCTCTATCCTGAACCCAGGCATTCAGAGACTCTGTCCTGAACAACCCCACTCCACCTCTTACCTTTGTGCCCCCTACCTCATAGACCATATTATCTCTACCCAGACAGGCAGTCTGTTTCTCCTTGACATCCCAATTCCTATGTTACCTCTTCCCATCCATCTTGCTCTGCCAACCAATATAAATTCTCTTCTTTTTGTAAATTATATTTATTCCTGTATATTTGTTCTTTTTTAATGTTTTTATTGTAAAAATACTACACAGAGGGGTTACAGTTACATGAGTAAGGTAATGGGCACATTTCCTATCCAGCATTGTTACTTCCTCCTCTGTTTTTCCCCTACCATCCCTTCTCTCCCACCTCCACAACTACACTCCCCCCTCCCACCGAAAGGTTGGACAAATGGGATTGCATGAAGTTGCAGAGCTTCTGCATGACAAAGGACATAGCTAGCAAGATCAATAGAAAGCCCACGGATTGGGA
>NW_012267326.1:4234369-4234671 GCF_000151885.1 Dipodomys ordii
ACATTATAAATATGTTAGAAACAATAGCAAGAAAGAAAAAAAAACACTTGTGTCCCTATTTTGGGGTTCATTTCACTTTATCTGGGCATATGTACATAGCTTTTGACCTTAGCATCATCTTATATGGTCATATGTACATAGCTTTTGACCTCTTCTGCTTATCATAGACATATAGTAGTTATTGCAAATAAGGGAAACCGTGGGACCTATGCTTTTTGGGGCCTGGCTTACTTCACTTAGTCTTTCCATTTCCTACCAAATAGGGCAGTGTCATTCTTTCTGATGGAGGCATAGAATTCCAC
>NW_012267326.1:4234881-4364873 GCF_000151885.1 Dipodomys ordii
GCTAGAGAGGTTGAGCATTTCTTCATGTGTCTATTGGCCATCCTTCTTTCCTCTTCAGAGAAGTTTCTCGTTAAGTCTTTAGCCCACTTATTTATTGGGCAGTTGTTTCTTTGAGGATTTTTTGTTGGGGAATTTAAGTTTTTGAGTTCCAGATATATTTTAGATATGAGACCCTTATCCATTGTATGGCTAGTGAGATCTCCCAATCCGTGGGCTTTCTATTGATCTTGCTAGCTATGTCCTTTGCCATGCAGAAGCTCTGCAGTTTCATGCAATCCCATTTGTCCAACCTTTCTTTGATGTGTTGTGTTTCTGAGTCTTTATTAAGAAAATTTCGGCCTGTGCCAACAAGACCTAGGGTTTCTCCTATTCCATCCTGTAATGTTTTCAGAGTGTCCACTTTGACTCCGAGGTCTTTGGTCCATTTGGAGTTGATTCTGGTGCAGGGTGATATATAAGGATCTAGCTTTAGTTTTCTACAAGTAGTTAACCAATTTTGTCAGCACCATTTACTGAAGAGGCAGTCTTTCTTCCATTCTATTTTTTTAGCTCCCTTATCAAAGATTAGGTCTGTGGGTTCTTTTCTGGGTTTTCAGTTCTATTCCATTGGTCCTCAGGTCTGTTCTTGTGCCAGTACCCAGCTGGTTTGATTACTATGGCTTTGTAGTAGAGTTTGAAACTTGGTATTGATATTCCTCCAGCATTGTTCTTTCTGTTAGGGATTGTTTTTGCTATTCCGGGTCTTTGATTGTTCCATATGAATTTTGGGGTTGCTTCTTCTATTTCATTGAAGAATGTGGTTGGAATATTGATATGTATCACATTGAATTTGTAGATAGCCTTTGGAATATTGCCATTTTCACGATGTTAATCTTCTCATTCCAGGAGCATGGGAAGTTTTTTTACTTCCTCAGTTCTGCTTTAATTTCCTTTTTCAGGTTTTTAAAGTTTTCATCTTAGAGGTCCTTCACTTCTTTAGTTAAGTTAACTCCTTCTCTTACTTCTTTAAGGCACAAGCTCTATACACTTCATTCTGGACACTTCTATTTTAGTTACTTTTTTTTTCCCTAAAGATAAAATTAGAGTTTCATATACAGACTTACTATAAAATTATGAAATTTATCATCGTAAGGGATTGGTTAAATAAGTTCTGTTCACCTGAGGGAATAATATATAGACAGCAAAAATAGCAAAGAAGACTATATGTAACATGGAAACATGTGTTAGATAGTAAACAAGTAGATTATAAAAACTAATTGTGGTAGTCTGGATACTGGTAGCTCACACCTATAAACTCAGCTTCTCAGGAGACTGAGAGCTAAGGATCATTGTGGTCCAAATCCAGCCTAAGCAGAAAAGTCCATGAAACTCAAATCTCCAAACACCAAAAAGCAGGAAGTGGAGCTGTAAATCAAGTGGTAGAGTTCCAGCCTTTAGAAAAAAAGGCCAGACAAGAGCAGGAGGCCCTTAGTTGAAGCCCCAGTGCTATATTAAAAAAAAAAAGTAAGAACACAAACATGGGGTGATATTGTTATTAAAATCTACTGGTAGATGCAAGGGTAATATGACCCTGATTATAGATGAAAGTGGAGACCAAGGCCAAGGTACCAGCTGAAATGTAGACAAAGATACAAAGATGCATATAAATATAAATATGGGCCAAATTTAAAGAACTGTTTTTTTGTCCTGCAATTTTTCTTTTTTTCTTGTTGGATGTCTATATTTCCTCTTTAACTAAAATTTAACTTTAAGAAACTTTAACAAGAAATTATACTTCTACTTAAATATTAACCAAATTGAATCTAATGGGCAAACTCATTACATGGACTTGATTATTTTCTGATTTATTCTTGGATGGGTAATGTTCCCAATGAATTGGCTCCATCCCATGTTTGCAAACTGATAGATGGAATTAGTCAATTTGTTTGGGAGTCTTTCTAGCTGGAACACAAATCATCAGCTTCCTTAGATTTCAGCCTCAGAAGAAAAACCTTATTTCTTCACAGACTTGTCTACACTGGTCAAAACAGCATACTTCAGGTTATGTTAATCAAGAAGGTTCATTTCAAACCTCTCCATTTATTGGGAGTTGTTGTTTTTGTTTGCTCAGTAACACAAAACAAATGCTATCTCTCTTTTGCCTGGAAAAAGCAGGACTGGAGGGATTGGGTTATAGGTGAGTCCCCAGCTCAGGAGTAGACCTAGTTTAAAACCCAGCTTTCTCAATTAACAGTTCTGTCACCATGGGTAAAGATTAAGTATAAACACTCAAGGCCTCATCATTTAGACCTAGGATAATAATTATAGGGAAGCAGAAGCTTGATCCCTTTGAAAGGCTTGCATGGGACCATGATTCATGTTGTCATGTCTATATTTTCTACCAGAAATGTTACTTATTTTGTGATAAGAAAAATGTGCTAAAGAATTGATTGCCCCTGTGGGTTGCCATGGAGCCCCGCATAGTCTTCTGTGAGAACATTTCCATCCAGTCTCTGCTTGTTTACTTTGCTAGCTTCCCAGGGCTGTGATCCCTGGAACTAAGAACACCCCACACTCAGTGCAAACACAGCGCCCCGCACTGAGCAATCTACTGGTGACATGTTTGCAGAGCTAAATTGAATTGCTCAGTGCCAAAAGACAAACACAGGACAGACAGGAATCTATGGTGCTTCCTGGGAAATTCAAAATTAAATTGGTCCTTATGACCAGCGACAGCTGACCCCAAAAATTTGCATCTGTAAGACTCACCTGTCTAGATGAAGTGTGAGCTGGACTGAGCCAAAGGAAAAGTGAACAAACCTGTTGGAAATGTTCATTAGACTTGATAGACATTTCAGCAAGCAGTCTTCCCCTGCTCTGTCAGCACAGAAGCATGGGCTAAGATGATTTATCCAGTTGGTATTGATTCTTTTTGGGCAATTCAGAGAGTAAGTTTTTCATGAAAGTGCCTGGGAAATGGAGCAAGTCTCCAGGATGGATGTATTAAGCAGCAATGATTTTTCACTTAGCTGCTATGTGTTCATGTCTCTGTATAAAAATAATACTTTCTGAGATGTGTACACAGGCTTCCCCTGGAAGAGAACACAGTTCTTTCACAGAATTGAACCCATTTTTCCCACTACTATAGTTCCTCTCTAAGAGTGTGGGTACCCTGAAAAGCACGTTGACTTTGTAAAAGGTGTTAATATTATATTAGTCAACAGAAGACTATTCTGGGAGAATCAGGCAGTCTAGCATCACTAATCTCCATTGTTGACTTGATTAGATGGAAAAGTGTCCAGATTAGTAAAGCACACCTTAGTGTGTCTGGGTGGATGTTTCTAGAAGGAAATAATTACGAAGGCAAGACCTGCTTAGAATGTGGACAGTATCATCCAATAGACCAAGATCCAGATGAAATAAAAGGGGAAAAGGAGAGAGCCTCTAACATACGCATATTCTCTCTGTATGTCTCTCTGGCTATCTGTCTCTCTGTCTCTTTCTCCCCTCCCCTACTTCCTGACTTTCTTGAAGCCATGGCATGAGCCACTATGCTGTACAATACCCATCCCTCCATCATATTTTCAAACCTCTGAAAGTATGAGACCAAATAAAAATTCACAATTATTTTCCTAGGAAAACACAGCCACCTGACTTCATTGATTTCAGAAACACATGGCTTCCCAAGCTTCTTATTCACACACACACACACACACACACACACACACAAATTCAATCATGTGTGAAAGGATTCATGGCAAGTATAATATCTCATAGTGGTAGAAACTGAGGCATTGTGATCTTGCCTAGCATTTTAGTAAGTAGAAAGTGGCTTTCAAAAAGAACGTCCACTCAGAATCTCAGAATATGAATTTATTTGGAATACGAGTCTTTGCAGAAAATATACGGGTAAGGATCTTAAGATGAGTTCATTTTGGATCAGGGTGCACCCTTAATCCAATGGCAAGTCCTAGTAAGAGGAGTAGGGAAATTCACATCAAAACAGGAAAGGAAGAAGATTGGATAAAGACAAAGCATAGGATGGAAGGATGCTGCCACAAGCCAAAAAATGACAAGAGCTACCAGAAACAAGAAGAGACTGGAAGGATTCTCCTCAAGTCCTTTGCACAGTCTTGTCCAACAACTTGATACCAGTGCCCAAAATTAAGAGGTCCTATACTTCTGTCATCTGAAGTCATCAAGGCTATAGTCATGTGTTATGGAAACCTTGGCAACTAATACATTCATAACAGCATGATTCTGTAATCACTAAACAGGTTAGATAAATCAGAGAAGGTCATTGGAGTTTGTGTTCCCGAGCATGTTAAAGCTTTATTTTCAGACCCAACTTTTTAAATATTTAAACCTTATATTCGTGGTATAGACAAAATAAGGCTGAAAACTGAGTCGCAAACAAGCTCCTTTTGAAACATAAAGAGACAGGATGCTCTCTTTTTCTCGCAGCTCAACCAACACCTACATATCATTAGACACTATCCCAGAAGATGGTGTGTGGGAATTAAGAACATAGGCTGAGTCAATCAGACTGGCCATTTCCTGATTGGTTTCATCTCTTAGTTTTCCTTTTTTTTAATATGTGAACTAAGATGAGGTAAGTTTAGCTACAGATAAATAACTCAGTTCTAAAAGTGCTCAGTCAATATTGGAATGGATTAATAATGGATAGACTGAAAGATAGATCCATAGATGAAAATCAGTAAGAAGTAGATAGAACCAGGAATAAGATACTTGCAAGGAGTGGAGTGGAGTCAAGGAGAAAGGGAGAGATGAATGAGGAGAAGAAGAACATAGTCAACAATTCAATGAATATCTTACAAAATTAAGAAAAGTAAGGAAAGGGATAGGTTGGGAGGGATGAGTGAGAATGTTGAAAGAGGTGACATTGATTAAGATGCATTGTATTCATAAACTCCTTCGTTAAATGACAACTTCTTTGTATTAACTACTTACTGGTAATAAGAGAAGAAGAGAAGCAAGTGGACGTACAGTATATGGAACAAGACACAATACAACACAATGCACCCTAATCAGCACTTTCCATTACCTACTCCATTCATTTGTTTAGATTTGACACAAAATAATTACATTAGGAAAGCAAAAATAAAAAACAGAGGCATTTGAGGTGTATGTACATTAGGGAGGAAAAGCATGAAGAAATACCAAGTGGAAAAAGTCAAAGAAATGCATCCAAGGACTTTCACAGTTGTTAGGTGGGGAAAGAGGCAGAGAGCTGGACCAGCTACCACCATTGGTATAGCTTTTAGTGTCACTAGAGTACCCCTGAGAGAACACTGGGGTTCGTAGATGTCAGATGTCACCACTGGGAAGGTTTTCTTGAATCTTTTTATTTTTCCTCAAGGCTAGTGCTGTGCCACCAGAGCCACAGCACCACTTCCAGCTTTTTCTGTGTATGTGGTACTGAGGAATCGAACCCAGGGCTTCATGCATGCTAGGCAAGCACTCTACCACTGAGCCACCTTCCCAGCCCCCAGTTTTCTTGGATCTTATGCCATTACTAGGCACGAGAAGCTCTCTGGGAAAAATGTCTATAGGCATTTCACTGAATGTCCCAGGCTGAGATAGGAACTCCTACAAGGGGCCACCTGGTAAGGTGGAATGACTAAATTCAAAGAATTCCAGGAAACAGCCTGAAAAATGAAAAATCCTATAGACTCCTCCCCACACAACCCCAACACACACACCTAAAAAATAGTTGGGTGGGGGAGAAGGCCAAGAAGGCCAGGATGAGGAAAAGCATGCTTTCAGCTTTGGATAACCCCGCACCTCCAGCCACATGAACACTAGCATATGCCTGATATGCCTCTTTCTTTTCCTTTTCTCTCCCATGTCACTGGGTTGAAGCCACAGCTAAGGGACATTGGGTGTACAAACAGAGAAAAACAAGTGGGGACCTCTTCCCCTTCCCCACCTATAGCCCAATCTAAGGAAAGGGAAAAGATTTACTTCCAAGTTAAGATTTCTTTATTTCCATAGAGGGGCACTGTAATCTTGGAATCAAAAGGAGACAGAGGCAGGTACCAATGGCAAATGCTTGTAATCCTACCTACTAAGGAGACTGAGATCTGAGGATTGAGGCTTGAAGCTAGCCCAGGTAAAAAGTCTATGAGACTTGTATCTCTAATTAACCATTTTAAAAAAACCACCTGGAAGTAGTGCTGCAGTTGAAGTGGTAGAATGCTCGCCTTGAGCAAGATAAGCTCAAAAGAGACAGTATCCTGATCCTAAGTTCAAGTTCCAGTACTGGTACAGACAGACACATAAACACATGCATACACACATACACACAAACACACCTAAAAATAGATATGAAATTCAAAATGATTTTATGAACATTCCCTAAAAGATTAAGCTGTCATTTTTTTAAAAATTATCTTTAAGTAGTGGTACAAAGGAGTTGCCATTCAAAAAATAGTTTATGGATACATCTTGATCAATGTCACACATTGCTAATCACAGTTATTCAACATACCGTTACTATGTCTTACATACATACATACATGTTTCACAAAACCTCAGAAAATTACAACCAAAAAAAATAGCCACAACTACCCACTACTCAGATTTCACAACTATTGTAATTTGCTTCTCCACTTTCTTTTAAACAGTCATTTGAAATAAAGTGATAGCTAACCACTGCCCCCTCCCCAGCTTTTCTTTCCTCTTCTCTACAGCAATAAGCCTCACATTGACACTGGCAAAGATGAATCTCATACGTATTCTAATCATTTCATAATGTATGTGGATAACCTTTATAAGATGCACTGGAGTGAATGGATAAAAACAAAGGGGAAAGGGGACACTCTTTAGGGAGACTAGCAAGGTGTGTGTCTGAAAGGGCTATAGCTCTTAGCTATACACACAGACACCCCAAGAAAGGATGGAGAAGGGGAGGAAGAATGAGCTCAGAGTGAGACATACTGCAGGAGTCAGGGAGAGAGTTGTTTACCACTCAGAAAGTGGTGCCTGGAGGAGAAGCTTCAAGTGGCTTCCAATTCCAAGCATTTGCTCTTACATCATGGTGTTTGTTTCCTTATGCCAGGGATTCTCAACTGGGGGTGATTTTACCCCCTAGAGACATTTAATTATCACAACGGCAGGGTGCCACTGGCATCTCTTAGGTAGGAGCCAAGGATATCACAATACACAGAGCAGCCCCCATCCCTTCCTGGTGAAGAATCATTTGCCCTCCTTTCAGTAGTACTGCAAATGAGAGCCTTGCTTTATGCTAATGCTGACCAAAATAAATATTAGAGCTGGGGACCTTTCTGATTTTGGAAGGCTGTTCGAAAATCATCTTATCAGTGCTAGTGGGATTAAGGTTGTAAAGTAAGAAACGTTTCTCCAAAAGATAAAAGCAATAATCTTTATATGATTCACTATAATTGACTCTCTCTGTGTCTCTGTGTGTGTGTGTGTGTGTGTGTGTGTGTGTGTGTGTGTGTGTGTGTGTGCATATGTGCATGCATGTAAGAGTTAGTTAGAAAAAATTGTCTCTTCATTTCCAATCATGTGTGAAGTTACTGGTATAAGCTTTAGAGTCAGCCAGATCTTGGTTCAAATCCCACCTCTGTCAACTGTGTATATCAGCCATGCTTCAGTGAAGGAAGGAACTACAATAGCACTTAAGGAAAAAGAGGTTAAGGTAGGACCAAAACCTGACTCCCTTGTGGAAGGGTCCCATGGGAATTAGAGGGTCAGAGGAAAGTCACTGTCCAGTGCTCCTGGAGCATTAGCACTGAGCCCAAAGGCAATCAGGGGCTTTAATAGTCCAAGTCCTGGTCAGGACAGACAGAGCCGCCAGAGTGCCATGGACATGTCACTCACTGCTGGTTGGCACGGCAGCCATTAGGAGGCAGAATCAGATGTAGGAGTGTGAGCTATAAGGAAAGGCTTGTGCCTGATTCACCTCTCCATCCAATCTCCTCAGCCAACTTTCAGAGAATGAACTGCACCCTCCAAATTCAAGCTAATCTTCCTATTGATTAACTCTAACTCCAGACCATGGAAAGAAAGGGAGCTCTAAGACCATGACCCATTTAAGTCAAGTTGATGCCATGAAAACCCACTTTAATCAAGATCAGATGAATCATTTGACCGCAGACTCTCAGTTTCCTCATGTACAATATGAAATTGTGAACATTCATAAAGAAAATACTAGTAAGTAGCTGAGCACTGGTGGCACACGCCTGTAATCCTAGCTACCAAGGAGGCTGAGATGGAGGATCTCTGTTGAAATCCAGCCCAGGCAGGAAAATCTATGAGACTATTATTTCCAATAAGCCATCAAAAAGCCAGAAGTGGCAATGTTGGCTCAAATGGTAGAGTGCTAACTAGCCTCGAGGAATAAAAAGCTAAATAGGCACTAGAGGTCATAAGTTCAAGTCTCAGTACCAACACACACACACACACACACACACACACACACACACACACACACACACATACACACAGACTTATTCTGCTGCTGATCTTCCTTCACAGAGTTTACTTTGCAGGATTTAAATGGTTGACCTTGACTTCAGCAAGGAGAGTATAGCACGATTTAGTAAGCTGTTCCCTCCATTGCTACAGCTTATAAAAAGGAGAAAAACAGAATCAAAGAAAGCATATATTGAATGCCATATTTTGTAGATACTAAGAGAGTGATGACACAGAGAGGTCCACTCCTGATGCTGACCAGTTCTGTGACCTTGCACACAATCATAGTTCCTGGCATTCTCTCACTACAACAGTGAGGAAGCCATTCTGCTCCTTCCTGCCCACCTTGTGAGTTATGAGAGCTCTTTGAGAGAAAATACCTGTCCCAGTGCCGGGTCACCCTTAGTCTCTATAATAGTATAGGCTCCTCTCCACCATAAGCAAGGTTCCAGACTAAGCACCACCGAATATAGATCATTACTGAGCTGAGATTCCAAGGGCATTTTCTCCTTCCTGATATCAGGCACTGATCAGCAAATAAATCTGTAAAGAGGAACTCTTGTCCTGCCACTGTTCATAATTCCCCCCAAAGGAGCAGCAGCCAGAAGAGACAAGGAAGTCTCTTTTCCCAGGAGAGATGCTGAATTTACTGAGGAGATAAGAACTCACAGTTTATATATTAAACTATTATTGTGCTTGCTACTGTCACCATATCACTTACAGACCCAGAGAGCCATCCTCTGTCAAGGTCTTCTCTAGTACCTTCCAGACTGTAAACCTACAAATATTACATCCTCATTCCTTCCCTCTCATGAACAGGATAAGCCACAGGCAGCATATTCTGCCTTGTCAAGAGTTGCAGAAACTTAACGGTGGAGTAGCATAATTAGTCCAGCCTCTTCCCTTTTTAAACACAGAGACATGAAAACCTTGTTCAGGATTACAAGGTAGGTGAAAAGTAAAGGCAGTAGCCAGACACAGATGGCTCACACTTATAATCCTAGCTACTCAGGAAGCTGAGATCTGGGGATATGATATGAAGCCAGCCCCTGTAGGAAAGGTCATGAGATGATTTACTCCAATTAACCACTTAACGGCCAGAAATGCAGCTGTGGCTCAAGTGGTAGAGCTCCAGTCTTGAGCAAAAAAGCTAAAGGGAAGCACCCAGGACCTGAGTTCAAGCCCCACTACAGTTCTCCCCGCCCCTTACGCTCACACGTGTGCGCACATGCGCTCATACACACACACACACACACACACACACACACACACATGCACACACACATAATGACTACATGATTCCTAGTTCAAGGTCCTTTTCTGGGTGCCAATAGAAACCAGAAATCACTGGTTCCTGAGCTTTGTCTCCCATGCCCTCCCTCATCCTGTTGACCACACCTGTCGATATGAAAATTTCAGAGCTTTACAAAAGACTGAGTCTTTGAAAAGTGCCTGGGCCATCCCAGAGGACAACTGTGTTGTCATGGTTCCCTCTTTAGCTGTAGCTTCCTGTTGCTGGGTGTGTTTCATCCCAGCTACAATCTCTTCAGCCATGCCCTTTTTTCTGTGAGTCAAGATGCATGGAAAAGCCCTCTGTAGCTCTTTCCTCACAGCAGATGTCCATGGGCTGAGGGTTTCCAATTTTACCTTTTAGTGGAATGCTACCTATTAGAGAAAGACTAAAACAAACTGGAAGAAATGAGCACCATCTGTACACTTGAATTTTCTTCTTCCAGGTGCCCAACTCTATGGAAGTAGGATTTTTGCACCTATCTGGGGGTCCACTTCCCAGTGACCCCCACCAATCATGACTAGTGACCTGTTCTTCTAACAACAAAAAAGATCATTCTTTTGGTGACATCTTCTCTTCCATAATTTTTTTGGAGATAGTATCACTCTACAGTGGTCTTAAACTACTGAATTCTGCCTCCACCTTCCAGATGCCAAAAATACGGGAGTGCATTCCCATGCCTGGCTCTTTTGACTTGTTCTCCTCAGGCTATCTCTCAGCTAACTCCTGAGTCCAGGCCTCTCCCATGACTGGCACTGACCACTAGAGCTCCATGCTTAGCACTGAACCCCTGAAACTCACCTCAAGTGCCTTGTATTCTGATAGTCAATGAAGGGCTACAGTTAAGTGTTTTCTAGGGTTTAGACACTCTGATGTGGTATTTGTCTTGGTTCAGTTAAGTTGCCACAATAAAATACCATTGGCTAGGTGGCTTAAACATCAGAAACATTTTTTTCTCAATCTCTGGAGGAAAGAAGTCTGCGATCAGAGCCAGCACAGCCAGAATCTAGTGAAGACTCTCCTCCTTGACAAACAGCAGCCCCTTTGCTCTGTCCCCACAGGGAAGAGATTGAGAAATGTCTCTCACTCTTCTTATGCTTGTAAAGCTACCAACTCTGTTACATCTACCCTCCTGATCCTGTTTATTTCCCAAGACATCTGGCTCCAAATACTGACACATTGAGAGAAAAGGATTTCATATTTTAATGGAGGAAGGCAAATTTCAGTCCACAGCAGTACTCAAGGCCACTTAAAGCAGACAGGATTCCCATCCTCCTGAGCTACCTAACCTTATCAAAGTGGTTAACCTCTCTGGGCTGCTCTCATCCATGGAACAGAAGTTAATGCTAGTTCTATTTGTACTCAGTCACTATGGAGATCTAGTGAGCTCTCATATCTAAAGTCTGCATGAGGAAACACCACCAAGAAAGCATCTAATATACATTATTTCTTCTTTTATTACTGTTTTCTAGAAAGAATACTGATCAAATAATTACAAAGGCAAGTGTAAAACTCCAAGTAGCTCAGCAAAGATGAGGCACACTGCCTAGAAGGTCCTGAATGATGTAAACTGGAGAGGAACTCAGAAGAGACTCTTAAAAAAGTGACCCTGAAACTAAAATCTGAAGAAAGAGTAGGCAGTGATCTTCCAAGAGGGGAGAGGAAGGGCTTCTGAGCAGAAGACTCCAATATGAAAGGCCTTGAGGCAGAAAAATGTATAAGGAGTTCAAATAACTCAAGAAGGGGTATGGGCTGGGACAGAGAAAGTGTGATGTCAATGGAGCCTGGAGAGCTAGGTCAGAGAGGCAGACTCACTGGGTATTTTGAGATGCTTTCTTTATCATAATACTGGAAAGCCCAGCATGATTTCAAGGGCAGCACTGGCATGTATTAGATTGAGAATGTGGCTCTATTTGGCAGATAGAAGATCTGCATTTACAGGGGGCCTCCCATTGGTTCCTTTGCATTCAGTTGTGTCCTATAGCTCTAGGTAATGAATTAATTCCTTGAACTGCATGCCTTGGGGACCCACAGGGCCTACATTGCTGACAATTTTGTCTAGTCCTTAACACAAAATGCATATAGCCTATGTGGCAGGGTGGCCGCAGGTGGCACTCATCTGCAATGCTGGGTCATAGGATCTGGACAGTCATAACATAAGACTTGGAAGATCATAACAGCCTAATAACTGACCAGATAATAAGCCTTCAAAACTTGTTCCCAATTAAAGACAACTCTTGATAAACTAACTCAATAAACTTTCATAGTGACTGAGTAGCTATAGTTGGGTCCCAATCCCATCTAATTATATAGTTTATCAGGGTCCTGACAGAAATCACTGCCCAAAAAACTATTGGAAGACTCTTAACAGAGGTGCTACTTACAAAGAAAGGTGTGTAAAGGTATAAGGAGCCCAGGAGTGATGTTCTAGTACCAGACGACCAGCAACACTGAGGTATACTGCTACCCACCCACTCCCACAGCTATACCTCATATTGCCACCAATCCCAACATGCCTAGTAATATTGGCTCTAATCTGGCTGTCTTGGTCTCTTCTTCAATTCTCCTTCTCCTCCACCAAGTGGTAGAAATTGTACCTCTCTCCATTAATGAGCTCCTGATTCTGTATTCTATTTCCTCTTACACTCCATTGTTATTACTCCAATCTGAGCTTTCTAAGCTCAGTGTAGGTTTATTTTAAACTATGGCCTATTGAAGACTCAGAATAAAAGCCTTTTATCTCAAGTGCTTACTTCTCACAAGTCAAAAGAACTTGGCTTTCAGACTGTCATTCCAGTTGTGGCCTCACAACACTCTTCAAGGTTGGTAGTAATGATATCTTTGTTCTATGCTTTATCCTTCTTCCACGAAAGGAAAGAAAGCTATAAATTTCAAAGGATGGGGAGGGGAAAAAAAACACTGGAAGCATTCAAGGATTTTGGAAAGTAAAAATACATTAATATTTTTATAATCTTTTTTTAGATGTTTAAATTTTTATTATAAAGGTGATGTGTAGAGGGGTTGCAGTTTCATAAGTCAGATAATAGGTACATTTCCTTTTGAATAGTGTCCCACCCCCAGTCCCTCATTCTCAACCAGTGTTTTCCCCTCCTGACTTCTCTCACACCCAAGTTGTATAGTTCATTTCCAACAGAGTGTCTAGTGGGTTTCACTGCTAAATTGGTTCACCCTTTGACCCATCATTTCTGTGCTTTGATTTTTAAAATACCATCTTGCACCATTTTAAGTCTGAGGGACTCTACTCAGTAGAGAAACAGCTACTACTCTATAAATGACCTCCCTCCTGGTAAATATGTTTGACCGACTTCACAAAAAATACAATCCAGAAAGCATGTTTAATTAAGTGTTTGCTGAGTCCTACTCCAGTTATGCTTACTGTTAGGTCTGCCCAGGGAAAATGGCCCCTTCCCCATTGTTCACCCTTGGTGCACAGGTGGCTCCTTCCCGAGAAGTCCCGCCCAGAACTAGTATCCCAAGTAACTGGCACACCTAGTGGCAGAGGGAGGCCTCCCCCCAGGCTCTACCCCTCCTCTCCACCCTCTCCCTATATATCTCTCTCCATCTTTGGTTCTGTCCCTTGTATCCCCTTGTTCTTGCCCCTTGCAACCTTTCCCTTGCCCCTTTACCCTCTTTCCTTTCTCTTTCCTTTCTCCTGCATCCCTTGTATCCCCTGCACACCTCCACCTTGTGCAGGCTGCAGTATGCTCTACCCCAAAAAAACTCTTTTCTGCCTGGCCCATGTGGCAGTCTCCTTTCACTGAACCATACAGTTACTACAAAGGTCATGGTTGAATTGGAGTGATCTGGGAACCTCTCGGCAGCAAGTTCTATACTTGCTGCCTAAACTGCTGTCCTGAATTTCTCTTAGAGACAGCAGATTCCTCCAGTAGATATGGATTTTACTTATTTATTTCGTCTTTCCCTGAACATTACATAATGGTGCTGACACCCGGGAGGAGTTAGTGTCAGGAGTGGCTGGATTCCATCCACTTCTCTTTCTGAGGGTTAATTTGCCTCCTGTCCACCCCTCCATGGACCCAAACTGCCCTAGAAGCCCCACCTCAGACTTCATGCCTTTACATCACTGGCTCTGCATCCACACCACACCATTCTCTGCGCTCTCCCACCCCTCTACTTCTAGTGAGTGACTTCCCACAGGCCCTCTGACTCTTTCTCTCAACATGGCACCACAGCAGAGGGATCCCCTACACTTCTTGGGCCAGTCGCTTCCCATTTGGAGATGCCTGAATTGAGAATTTGTCTCTTACTCTAAGAAACTCTGGGTGGACAGGGATGCCTTCTAGTTGTAGCCTCTTCACCCTCACCAGACTCTCTCCCCACATTTCTCATTTGAAAGTCTCTTCCAAAGCAGGACATTCCTTTGGGGTGTTGTCTCCTACACCTTCTAGATGTCCTTTCACTTCAGTACTCTATAAAGCCAAAGTGCCTTATTTTTATTGCCCGTTTCTGCTAACACAATGGTAAAGGACAAGACGTTCTATACATTTCAGACTCTGCTTGCTCATCTTGTCTCTGTCTGCCTTATTCCTGTCTCTCTTTTTTCATAAAGCCACCCAACCATATCCTCTACAAGGGTAATTTTCCTTACCTCTCCCTTTCTAGTTCCCTTTCTCTGCCTCTCTGCTTGTGCCCTTGAGAGTGAGATGCAGGCTGGGTCCCATGGATCCCCCTAGGTTCCCTCTTGAAGGCTAGTCATCCTGGACTTAAATTCTCTTAGCCAAAACACTCTCCCTCTCTCTCTCTCTCTTTCATCCTCTCTCTCTTTCTCCCTCTGTGTATGTGTATATGTCCTCAAGAGCACCCACATTCTGTTACTGTGTACACCTGGCTTTCTGCTCGTCTGCTTGCTTGCTTGCTTACTTAATAAAGTGCCCCCCCCCAAGTTTTCTTACTATCGTAACTTGTCCAGAAATTCGCCATCTTAACCACATGGTGGGTTTTCATGCAATACCCCCCACCCTACCAGCAAGTGTTCAAAGGTCAGTCTGTATGCTAATGTGTCTCTTTACCAAAATTGTTTTAACGTTTTCTGATAATTGGCCACCCAGGCTAAAGGAAAAAAAAATAAGCTGTTTTAAACTCCAGCCACAAAGAAGCTCATCAGATTTGGGTGCAAACAAATGTGTCTAAGAGTTATGCTTAGGAAATGTAAAGAAAGAGAAAGGAATTAAGGAAACAAAAATGGTTTCTTTGGATAAGAAAGGATTTGGAAAGTAAGAATTGTCTTAAATGTTTGTTCCAAAATGAAAAGAGGGAGAAAATTAAGACAGACCTTAGAAGGTTCAAGTA
Organism: Dipodomys ordii; assembly: GCF_000151885.1. NCBI lineage: Eukaryota > Metazoa > Chordata > Mammalia > Rodentia > Heteromyidae > Dipodomys > Dipodomys ordii. The sequence continues at coordinate 4,249,943 of NW_012267326.1, forward strand.
AGTAGCAGATGGTATGAGTATGTCTTGAATTTATAAAATAGATTTTGAAAGTAAAGTTTGTATGTAATTAAGTTGGCTGTGATTTAAATAAGGTCAAGATTAATACACTGATGTAAAATCAGCATTTTATTCCTTATGTCTGTCTATGAAAGCAATTCTGCACTACTAAGTTTGTTAAGTTTATAATATGAGTTTCCCAAGGATGTGAGCTGCCTTGGATACAGACATTCAGTTAATAATTATTGGTTTCAAGTATTATCCTAAAGTGCTATATTCAGTTAAAAATTAGATTGTTTTAAAACACTTGTCCTGTCTACTGAGCTTTGTCATTGCACTTTTTACCCTCTGCAGTATTTGGTTAGACCTATGGAGGAATAAATAAGTCTTGCAAGTATTTATTTGTCAAACTTCTATTCTTAATAAATTCAAGGTAAGCCCTGCTTTAAAAATATTTCTATTGCTCTACTTGCTGCTTCAATTGAAAATGTCAAGGCAAAACTCATTTGATCTGACGATTATGGTTCAAACCCAGCCCAGGCAGAAAAGTCCCTCTGAGACTCTTATCTCTAATTAACCACCAGAATGCTATGTGGTGCTGAGGCTCCAAGTGGTAGAGTGCTAGCCTTGAGCAAATTGCTCAGGGACAGTTCCCAGGCCTGAGCTCAAGCCCTGTAACTGACAGGGAAAAAAAAAAAAACACTAACTGGGACAGGCCATACCCAGCAACAAGCACCTAGATCACTGCGACAAATCTAGTCCTGGAGACAAAGGATCATGGAGAAGAATAAGGGAGGATGGTGTCAGATCCTATTAAATAGAGTCACTCTGCATCTGCCCTTTCAAAACTAACCAGAGCTGGGAGATGAAAAGAAAATAGTTTTAATAAGCATGCCTATCTAATGTTCTTACCTGTCTTTCTTCTAAATGGATAGAAATCTATAGTGAGTCTTAGACTCAGGACTCAGTTTGTCTTGGTCCCTTCCTGGGTCTCTTATCCATACATATAATCTAGACAGCTATAGTCCAGTTATAGGAGATGTTCAAGGCCTCCCAATGAACCCTTAATCACTCTAGTCCAGCTTCTTACTGTTTATTCTTTTATATTTTTGTTGGTTGTAGGGCTTGAACTCAGGACTGAGTATTGGCCCTGAGCATTTTTGTACTAATGGCTAATGCTCTACTACTTGAGCCACAGTGCCATTTCAGTTTTTGAGTGCTTCATTAGAGATAAGAGTCTCATGGGGACTTTTCTTTCCAGACTGAGTTTGAACTGATATCCTCAGATCTCAGCCTCTTGAGTAGCTGGAATTATAGGTGTAACCCACCTGATGCCCAGTTCTGATTGCTTATTCTTAACCATCCACAATGCTCTCCCCAACACAGTCACCAAATGTTAAATAGTCAGAAGTAGCAAGAGACATTTTCTATCAGCTCCAGGACCACCTGGAAGACAGGAGATAAGAACTAGACAAATCATCCAATTTTTAATTTTCTGCCATGTGTGTGCCATCTAATAATATTTTTTCTCATTTCTCAGCCTCTGCCTCCTTAGACTTCTTTCAGATTTCATCCATACCCACATTCACCTCCAAGGTACTCTTACTGCTGCTTTCTCCTGGACCAATAACAACTCCACCTTCTATACCTAATGTCTATGCCCCTTGCAGTAGGAAGCAGCCAGAGAGAATCAGTGCCTCTTTATAACTATCAAAGGCTAGAATGTTAGGTCTGCCTAGGAAAAATGGCCCCTCCAAATTGTTCTTCCTTGGTGCACATGTGGTCCCTTCCCTAGAAGTCTCTGCCCAGCACTAGTATCCCAGGGAATTGGAGCACCTGGGGGGCAGTGGGAGGTCTCCCAGGCTCTAAGGTCTTTGCTGCCACACCTCCTCCCCACCATCATTAGCTCTCCCCCCTTTATCCCCTTGTTCCTTGCCCCTTGCTCCTTTTCTTTCTTTTCCTTCCCTTTCCCTTTCCCTGCATCCCTTGCATCCTCAGCACACCTCCACCTTGTGAGGCCTGCAGTATGTTCTCCCCTAGTAAACACTTTTCTGCCTGAACCATGAGGCAGTCTCCTTTCACTGAACCTTACAGTTGCTACAGAGGATCATGGCTGAATTAGACTAATCTCAGAACTTCTTGGCTGCAAGTTTTATACAGACTGTCTAGCCTACCGTCTTGAATTACTCATAGAGATAGCTGCTTCCTCCAGTAGCTTTGGATTTTACTTATTTATTTCATGGTAGGCTGGAAGTATGTGATGCACATGGACTTGAAGCTAGTTGAGAAATTCAAGGTAAGAAAGCAGCTTTTCTGATTCTCCTCAACACTCTCCCAGGGGAAGATCATCTTTTGGACTTCAGTCCTTCAGGAAAGGAAATGAGTCTTATTCACTGAATAAGGGAAGAAGGAAGAAAAAAACTAAAATTTTCGGGACTGGGAAGGTGGCTCAGTGGTAGAGCGCTTGCCTTGCATGCATGAGGCCCTGCGTTCGATTCCTCAGCACCACATAAGCAAAAAGAAAAAAGCTGGAAGTGGCGCTGTGGCTCAAGTGGTAGAGCATTAGCCTTGAGCTGAAGAGCTGAGGGACAGAGCCCAGGCCCAGAGTTCAGGCCCCACGACTGGACCAAAAAAAAATTAAAAAAAGAAAAACAACTAAAATTTTCTCACTCTGAGCCACTGGCCTCCTTTGGCCAAAGAGAAGAGAGAGAGGAGGTCTTGCATTTTGACTTGGAAGCCATCAAAGATAAACTTAAAACTTCTTGAGTCCTGGACAAGGTTTTTAGTTAGCTATAAGGTTACTTATAAATTTATAGTTCACAAAAGTTGCATGACTGTCCATTTCCCCAGAGCTTGTTATTTCAGAATGAGAAAATAATTTCTCATTGATTTCTCATTGACTAATTAGCCCTTAAGATCCACTTCTTAGAAGTAGATATGGTTATTCTCTCAATTGTTTTGTCTTTCTCAGTGAGACAACTTTTAATAACTCCAAAAATTACTGCCGTAATAGGTTCTCTCTTTGATGTCTGTGGGGCTTTTGTCTGTGGAAACAATCACTAGCATTTTGTTTTGTGTTTTGTTTAATGATCAATTCATTACACTTGTATATCAGGCAAAGGAAACTCTGAAGGCCTACTTTTCTTGAGCATTTAGATATTGATCACATTTGATTAATTCAATCCCCTTACACAATTTGAACAGCAATTACAAATTTATGATGACCGAGTCTTTTGAAAGACTCAGTGCCTTTAGGAACACACAAAACAAACAAAAGTACTATGATTACTAAACTATTTAAAACCATTTCACCAGATAATGACTCTATAAATGCTCATGTTATGAATTTAACCTTTTAAAAAATGTTAATCCTTCTTAGAGATTTCAATTTCACTCCCAGGGTTTCAATAATTCAACTAGATACTGTTTATAATCTTTAATTTATTTATGCATTTATATTTTTGTTTTCAGTTTTGCTGAGGTAATATTATCAAAAAATTATATATATTTAAGGTACATAATATGAGTTGATAGATATGCATACTGTGTAATGATTACTAAAGTCAAGTTAATAAACACATCTCCCAGTGTGTGTATGTGTGTGTGCGCATGTGCATGTGACAGTGCTGGGGTTTGAACTCAGTCTCGTACTCTTGCTTAGATTTTGTGCTCAAAGCTGGTGCTCTAATACTTGAGCCACAGCTCTACTTGCGATTTTTTTGGTAGTTAACTAGAGATAAGAGTCTCATAGACTTTCCTGTCTGAGCTGGTACTGAACTATGATTCTCAGATCTCAACCTCTTGAGCAGCTAGGATAATAGGCCAGCCATTGGTGTCCAGCCCCTGATGACTTTTGATCAGAACATAAGACATATTCTGGTAATCCACTCTGATCACTATGCTGGGTACATTTTTTATTATAGTTTCACTTACTGAGTTATGGAACGCTTGCTGGGTATCTCTCATTTTTCAGAAATGAATGTTTCAATCAAGGATCCTCATTAATGTAGGAAATATATTAGCTAGACAGCTATATAGATATATAGAAATACTACTTCTAACGTGTTTTTAATGTACTATGTGATTTTTTTGTTTCTTTGTATGTTCCTCCCTCAAAGTATAACCCCTGTTTTCACTGTATTTGATTCCGGTGCCCTGCATCTTGCATATACACTTCTCTAACTTGGAGAGGGGAAGGGAAAAAACAAAATGCTTAGATAGGGATACAGGTTTACCGATTGTAACAACGAGATATAGAAGACACTATGTTGAAAACTAACTTTGCAACTTAGGCAGGGGTGCAGGGGAGGGAAGTAGTTGTGGAGGTGGGGGGGAGAGATGGTAGGGAAAAAACAAAGGAGGAGGCAACAATGCTCAATAGGAAATATACTCATTACCTTGCTCATATAACTGTAACTCCTCTGGAAAATATTTTTACCATAAAAATGTACAAAATAAAATAAAATAAAGGATTTGCTCAGACAAAGGCCCAGAAATTTCACAACCTACTGCTTGCAAGCTGAAAAGTCAGAAAATCCAATTGTGTAGTTCCAAACCAAGTTCAAAGGTCTAAGAACTAGAGACCAATAGTTCACGTCCCAGTCCATGTTTGAAGGCCCAAGAACGAGGATCTCTGATGTTTAAGGGCAGGAGAAAATAGATGTTCTAGCTCAGAAAGAGAGAGTTAACTTGCTTTCCCTCTGCTTTTGTTTTGGGGGTTATTCTCCTGGGTACTGTTTTTTAGCATTTTTTGCTCAAGGCTGGCACCCTACCACTTGAGCCACAGCTCAATTTTGGCTTTTTATAGTTAATTGGAGATAAGAGTTTCATGGACTTTCCTGTCTGATCTGGCTTCAAACTGCAATCCTCAATATCAACCTCCTGAGTAGCTAAGACTACAAGCATGATCTACTGTGCCCAGATTGATATTTAGGCTCTCTTCATGAGTAATGTTTATTTTTACCTTGGTAGTTGATGATTAGTCTCTTGTTCTATTTTGCTAACATGTGAAATGATTAATACCAATTAGTCTTTCTTGTTTGCAGTACTGACATTACTTTTTTATTCTTTTTTTGCCTTATTTAAAATCTTGGTTCATTTTGTCTTGTGTATATAGATAAAATTATATGTGTCTATATTTTAAAATAAATCTTACCTAACTAGGTATAGAAAATATCTATATTCATGCTTTGCTATCTGACAAAATCAGTAAAGATTAAATATCCACCTACATTCATCTGCTTCCTTTGCCATACTTTAGATGGACTTTTCTTTTGCCATTATCACCCTGAATTACTACTTCCCACAAGTCCAACTAGTTTCAACTGGCCATCTTTATTATTACTATCATCATCATTGCCATCAACACTATTTTACCTCTCCCCTCAAATAACCTATTTTTTACTTTCACTATTATTCCCCAAATCATCATAGTTTCTTTGTAGCAACAAGAGTTATCTTTGTGATATCTATACACAATGGAATAGTATTCTGTCATTTAAAAGTGAATAAAATTCTATTGTTTCCAGCTACACGGATGGAACTACAGCAAGTAATGTTAGGTAAAATTAGTCAAATACAAACAATGTGTGTTCTCACATGCAAAAGCAAAAAAAAGTCTCATGTAGAACAGTGGCCATCAGAGCATGGATAGAGTGTGAAAGAGGGGACTTGAGAGGATGATGAGCAGGACCTGGAAGCAGAGGGAAAAGGAGATTCTAATGTCAGAATGGCAGGGTAACTATGGTTGACAACAAGTAACTGAATATTCCAAAATGGCTAATGGAATGTATTTTGAATATTTTTAACACAAACAAATGATAAACATCTTTGGTGACAGAATGCTAATTACCCTAATCTAATGATTATATACACACATTATGAATATATATAAAGGTATATAGTAATTGGTATATAATATGTAATAGTTAATGATATCTCTCTCTACATACATTTATTGAATGTGACACTCTACTTTATAAATGTGTGTGATTACTATATACCCATTAAAATAATATATATCCTTAGTTTTTCTTACTCTAAGATAATGGTTTTCAACCAAGGACACTTTGCCCCCACCAGACATCATGCAATGTCTGGTGATGTGTTTGGTCATCACAACAGAGAAAACTATGTTTAAGGGAAGGGGTAGCTACTGGTAACTGGTGGATAAAATAGGTCATGAATTGACATTGAGCCTCAAACATAAATAGTTGAGAAACCATTCTATAAGGCATGGAATCAAATAACTTATGGCAAATTCCACTTCTTTTGCAAGCTCTAAGAGTTTGAGAGATGAAAATTTGAGTGTTACAGCTGCACAATAGAGTATTGAGGGACAAGTGTAATGGTGCTGCTGTTGTTACAGAGATGATAAGAGTTTTAAAGGCTGAGTTCAAGTTTCACATGTGCCATGTACCTCATTACATTGTTGTACAACATCTTTTGTGTAAGTGGATTTCTCAGCTAGTAAGACTTTCTCCTACTTGGGCAAAAGTGCTCTGTGATTAATTCAAGAATGATGCTTTCAAAGTGTTTTTCGATAACATTCCTATAGTTCATACAGTGTTTCTTGTCCTTTCCTCAATCCTGCAAAGCAAAAATGAAGAACATTCTTTTTATGATATAGTATTTATAGATAAATACTGATGATATCCAGCTCTTAGTTGGCTGTTTGGAAGTTAGGAAAGAAGCCAATCTAAAAAGAGAATAATAGCTTTGATCTTTAGAGTAAATAATGAAGAAACATTAAATACCAGTTTATGGAGTACAAAAAAAAACTCCTATCTTTCAGACTAGATTTGTCAACTTTGGACATTTCTGCAAGAAAATGTCATACATTCACAAACAGTCCTGCCATAGAGATCCTTATTTTTAAAATATGACATTTCTCTGTCTTCTGAAAGACATAGACCAATCTATGAACAGGAAAATAAAGTAGACATAAAAGTTTTATTCTATGATGCCTTAAATCTTTTTAAAAACCAAAATCTCTCCTCTCTCTGTCTCTCTTTCTCTCTCCCTTCCTCATCCCATCTCTCTCCTCACTTACTTTTCTAGTCTTTATAGCTTGTAAGTCAACATCCTATGTGGGATGAATATATTTTAGTCTTTCCCAAATTGAAAAGGAGGGAAAAAATTCAGTTATATTTGACTCACTATTAAAAATTTATTTCAAGCCAATTTACTTGGTAACCAAGCCATGGCTACACTATGGAACCCTCCTCTGTAAACATGAAACAGAATGAGCCCCAATGAATATTGGCATTGTTCCTCTGGCTGGTAGGTTGCAAGTTAAAATGGGAATCATCTATGTTCTTTTACTTCTCTGAATTTTTCATCTAAGAACTAAAACAAATATTCATTTATTTCATCTTTTTGTATATGAGATGAAGAAAACAATAGCATCAGATAAGATTATTAGGCAGTTTGCAGGAGATAAGCATAGGATTCAATATTTATCTACAACTATGGATGACTAAGATGACTTTTGCAAGTTGTGACCACAGAATTACAAAAAAAAAAGAAAAATATTCAAGACAGGCAAAAAAGTCTAACCTCTTTGTCTGTTAATTATCATATCACTATACACTCTACTTATAAAGTAGACCTCCATTCTATGTGTATTGGATAAATAGATCATTGAAGTGAGAATAGCAAACTGTTATAAATTTCAACTAAAAGGGAGTAAAATCTACATTTATTAACTAATTTTGCACCATGGAGAACAATGTCAAACTGCTTGGTAGAAACATAGTACATAGGTAGGTAGATAGCTAACAGATAGAAAACTTATAGATGGATAGATAGGTTTAGATAAAAAGAAAGATGATCCATATGGATCGAAAGGTAGATAATGGATGGAAAGATAGAAATAGATGATTGATAGGTAGACAATAGATTATAGATATAATTGATAGAAAACAGATCATAGAAGACAGGTGATAGAAAAATAGATACTTGGTAGATACATAGAAAAATAGATAATAGGTAGCTAATAGATGAACAGATAAATATTTAGAGAAAGATAGATGATAGATATAAATAGAAGACATAGAAGATAGATAGCTTCATTGAATACTGCAAGGTTAATGCTAGTATTCAGACTTTAAAGATGAGACTAATGTAAAGAAAATTGAAGTGACTTAGCTTAGAACTTGACTTCAAATTTACAGCTCTAAAGATATAATGTTTTTCCAGGCGTTGGTGGCTCACACCTGTAATCCTAGCTACTCAGGAAGCTGAGATCTGAGGTCGCGGTTCAAAGCCTGCCCTGGCAGGAAAGTCGGTGAGACTCTTATCTCCAATAAAACCACTAGAAAACCAGAAGTGGCGCTGCGGCTCAAGCGGTAGAGCGCTCACCTTGAGCTGAAGAGCATAGGGACAGCGCTCAAGCCCAGAGTTCAAGCCCCATAACCACAAAAAAAAAAAGAGATATAAGGTATTTACTATGTCAAAATGTCCATAACAGGATTGTCAGTGTAAGACATCAGGACCTGGAAAAGATATTTATACTCTGAAATGGAACAGATATACCACATAAAATAGAAATGGGAAATTATATAAATAAGATGATGTTTCCAATGGATATGAGAATGCAAATACCACCTTACCTTATTTACATAATTAAATGAATAAAAAAGTAAAACAATTCATCTTATATCAAATTGATGGTAGAGTTTAAATTGTAGAGCTAATATAATTGAGTCTGAAGTATGTTAGTTCATAATTTTAATTGACTAAATTGTAGAAAAGCTCTCGAAAACCAAATATAAAAGGAACACATGGGAAAAGACTCATTTAATTTTAAACTTTGGTCACTGACAACATTTGACTATATTCCAGCACTTTCCACATTCTATTCTACAGCACATTTCTCTTGAAACAAGCTAGGATTTTCCAAGAAGAAGACAAAGTGGGGGTTGAAGGCATGGCTCAGTTGATAGAGCACTAGCCAATAAGCCAACACATCATGTACAGAGTTCAAATCCCAGTGTTGCACCAAAAAAAGAGACAAAATATGTTAGAGTGCTCACACTTTCTTGTCTATGGCATGCGAACTACATAGATCACGTGTATTTTTCACATAAACAAGATTTTGGAAAGGGCTTGTCTATTCACCTATATTGGCAAGAAAAATGTTGACAGGAATTAAGAATATGTGAATTAAGAGCATTACATTGCTCAATTACCTTCACAAGTTGCCATATCTGACTTTATTCTTTCACCTTTAGACTGGAACAAAACTGAGTTGTCCTCAAGAGCCATTTAAGGAGATTCTCATTTTCTTCAGTCTCCTAGCCAAACTTCTTTAAACTTCATTAGAATTGTAAAGGCATTCAAACTCAGGACAATTGACCTCATAATTACATATGGTTTTACGTTTCCTTGCCTCCTAAATTAAGACTAGGAACCCATTCCTTCTACCTGATTTCATTTTAACAACTTGATATTGACCTTTGGAGAATTATTAGAAACTCCTGGGAAAGGAGTTTGAAACTCAATTGGCACAAGTGTAGACAGAAATCTTCTCATCTTGATGGATTTGGAAACATGGGCCATGCATTTGATTCGAGTTAATGGGATGTCCCCAAAGAATCCAGTAATGTGATTTGGGGCAACTTTTATAGTAGGCAGATGTAAAAGTTCTGAAGAAATGCATGAAGAGATACAGTAAGACAGAACTTTACTTTCAGATTCCTATGCTCTTCATCACAACCTTGAAGATAGATTCTTTATTTTCCTCAACTAAGAGAGCAGAGGATCACTGGAATGGTTTTCTGTCACACTGGAAAGATGATGAGCAGAGTTTCAGCATTGAAATGTACATATAATTGGGAGGAGACTATGAAGCAACAGAAAAATTTCAGCCCCTGGAAATTTTGCCAGGTAGATCAGCATTTTGAATCAATAATGGAAAAGATAACAGAAGAATGAAAGAACTGGCATTGATTTACCACCATTGACTGCTGGACACAATATGCCAACTGCTTTCTTAAGCTTAAATTTTTAAACCAGATCATAACTCCCCAATATAAACATTCCCAATATTATTTTAGGCAAGTTTGAGCATGACAGAACTGAAAGTTTGCCCCTGACTTAATTGGTTCTAAGGATTATGTTCTTCAGATGCAAATCACTTTCCCTGGGAGAAAAAGCCACTGCAACCTTTGATTCCACTTGATTATGAATTATAAGAGGAATAGTAACTGAACAGCTGGGTGGTCTGACGGACACAACTTGTGAAATAAAACTACTCATTTTGTAAACAGAAGGAATATGTTAGGCATCACACTGCACTTAAGTCTGGATCCCCATCAGTAAATGATCCAGGTATTTCTCAAAGTTATTCAATAAACATGAAGTGCTTCTAGATATTCTGGCTGGATTCTGTGCCAAAAGTAAATAGCTCCTGCCCACGAGGAACTCACAGTATAAGAAGACAAAAGCAGGTATCCTTTCCCAGTAAATGGCAAAAGAGTCTAAATCACAGTAATTTAGGGCCTAAGGGGGTTTGCCTTTTTATCCTTTTTGATTGACACATTTGATGGGCATAGTAGCAAGCACATATCTAAGGTGTGAAGTTCAATAAACGTTTATGTTTACATGTGCACCACTACCTTTAAGTCGAAATACAGATTTCCAGAAGTTTTTCTTATGCCTCTCTAAACCTTTTCTCTATTACCATAAATCAATTTTACTTGTTTGAATTTCTGATAATGGAATCCTACTATAAATGCTCTTTTGAATCTGGCCTCATTTTCTCAATATTGCATTTGTGAGTTTTATCTAACTAGTGTATAGAAATAGTTCTTTCTCATTGTTATATAGCATATACATGTTCCACAATTTGTCAATTATACTTCTGAGGGCTATTTAAGATATTTCCTGGTTTGGGTTAGTAGGAATAATGGTGACATGGGCAGTTGTTTAATGGAAATGACTGTTGGAATTGTAAGTGATAGAATTTTCATGTGTCCAGCTTTCACATAACTTCAAATAAGGTTCAAATACCAGTTCTGCATCTTTTTGCCAACATGCATGCAGTTTCAACTGCTCTTCAGCCTCAGTATTTCTACTGGTACCAGGGTTTGACCTCAGGGTCTCTTGCTTACTAGGCTTGCTTACTCAGTTGGAGCATACCACTTGAGTCACACCTTCCTCCCTGCTTTTTGCTGGTTAGTTTGGAGATGGAGTCTCGTGAAATTTTCTGCTCCGGTAGGCTTCACACTGTGATCCTCTGGATCTCAATCTCCTGAGTAGCTAGAATTACAGCTGCCAAGCTTTAATTTGAGCCATTCTGACGACTATGCGTTGGTTTTGCCTTATGTTGAAATTTGCATTTCCCTGACAACTGATGTTAGGCACGTTTTTATAACCTTACTAGCTATTTGCATTTTCTCTTTTGTGAAGACTCTGCAGAATTCCTCTGAACAAGTCTGGGACAGCTTGTGATGTTATTTACAAGCTCACATTGCATAAGACTTAGGAAAAGGTACGTTCTCTGACTTCAGTCCTTCTCTACTTTTAGTTCCTTTCCAGCCCCACCACCAGCTCCCTCACACTTATCACACACACACACACACACACACACGCACACTTGTACTCCACACTTGCCCTGAGGAGCTTACATTAAAGAGGGAAAACTATCTTTGGGGCTCAACAAGAAATCCCAACTTCATTTTAAAACTGAAATAGATTACAACCCTTCAGAAATGTTCATCTCTGCCTGCTTGGTTTTGGCTTAATAATTATTCCACATCTCCATTACAACTATGTGATTTACCACTCTGGGATAAAAGAACCAAGTAGATTCTCTGTCTCCCAGTGTGCTAAAAATATGGCACTACCTATATTTTAAAAACTTAAATCACTAGTGAGACCTGCAAAAAATATCCCCAGTATTGATTTAAGCCTGCCCCCCAGCCCCTGCAACATGTTTCTTTGCCTGCACTGAACAACACAAAGTGACCCATAAATATTCTAGAAGCAGCAGCCACTTTCTGCTCTTCTGTCAGCCTGAGCTGCGCCATTCTCTTCGCGTGCTGCCAAGATTCCAAATTGACAGGCAGGGGAAAAGAAGCTCCTGCTTACAATGGACTCCTGTGGGCCTTCTGCTGACATCACTGCCTTATCCATCGCCAGGAAATTTCTAGAAATAATAATAAGCAATTGATTGTTTTCATATCATCCTTCTCACACAATAGAGATTTCACAGAGGCTCTGATAATCATTTATTCCACAGCAGCCTTCTGAGACAGAAAGAGTTCATTGCCACAGTTTCTGAGAAGGATTTGGGGAGTTGGAAATGAGAGGTACACGTGTTTCAGGCCATCGGGAAAAGCAGGCTGGGAGTAGCTTCATGAAATTTTTTGAGACTTATTTATTGAGAGTTATTTATTGAGACTTATTGAACTGAACATACTTAGGAACCACAGACGAGGCTCTGACCCAAAGCCATGAGGAGGACTCTCCAAGGTCACACAGAGAACCTGGCCAAGGTCACATACAGAAGAGCTTAGGGGAGCTGCCTCAGGTCACACAGAGAGTATATTGAGGATGCTACCAACATCACATAGAGATTTAATGACTAAAGAAGGCAACTTAGGGATTTGAGACCTCCAATCCAATAATCCAAAAAACCTTAAAGAAGAAAATGAGCATGAGGAACAAAACAAACTGTTGGCATTTTAAGAATCCAAGGTCATTAAATCAAAGTTCAGTTCAAGATTTTGGAGGAATGTTTGCCTCTAGCAAGTCAACTAGGAGAGTCCGTAAAACTTAGATCTGTCTGATGTCAAACCTACATTCAATTGCCCTTCTCCATCAGCAAGTAGATACTTGAAGTGCTTAAGGGTACCCTGAAAATTACTGAGGAATTTTCTTTAAGTGATTCCACAAAACTGAATGAGTAGCTTAAGAGAGAGATGAGAAAGTAAACCTCTTTCTTTTCTTTTCATAGCCTGTTGCTGTTTGATATTTGCTAGCCATAAAGGCATTGCTTTCATTGTTTTGGTCTTGTTTTGTTTTGTTGTTTCTCTAAAGATAGTGGTTGAAGGGGAATGAGAGAAAGAAAAGAGAAATGTTAGGTAGACAGGGATAAAAAGTGTCAGCCATAACACAAGGCGGAAACATGTGGCTCATTGTGGCAATTCTTATTCCCATAGTGCCTCGAGCTCCTGCTCAATTATTTCTTTCCATAATGCTGTGAATTCCCACTCAAATGCTTCTTCTTCCCATGGTGCTCTGGGTGCTTGCTCAACCAATAAAAAGAACCAGGGTATTGCATGCACAAGCTATCGTGAGACCAGTGCAAATCCCAGGGAAGGCTTCTCCCATGGGAGAAGCCTTCAGAGAAGACTCCACTGGACTTCCCTTTGAAGCCCCCTTCAAAGTCTCACTACTTTCTTTGCATGGCTTTCCTTTCACTTACAAATGAACTTATTCTCCCTTTTAAAAAAAAATCAGTGATTGACATGTTTGAAGGATTTCCCTGGATGACAAGTGTCATTTAATAAGAAGAAAAAGGAAAAAAAACACCTACATTTTCCTGGCTCAATATTTGTGCTGTCATTGATGCATTATTAGATTTTTTTTCTTTACAACATACCCTTGCCCTATAACTTCTGGTTATATTTTTAATATATCCCGTGGGTTTATTACATGACAATTACAGCCAAAAATATGCCTGCTTCTGCCTACTCCTAAGTTATTATTTTGTCTTTATTATGAAGAATTTGCATAGGCCTTTCTAACCCACTTACCCAAGAGATATTTATTGATCTCTACCAGTGCCAAATACCACCCCACCAACCTGAAAGAGAGATGAGTAAAATGCCACCATATATTCAGAGGTGCAAATAATTACAGCCTTTCATGTTTTGAGGGCACACAAATAAACTGTGCATGTGAAGAGGGTTTGGAAAGCAATCATAGAAGAAGTGACAGTTGACCAAGGTCTTGAAGAATGACTTGATATTTTCTAGGAACCAAGAGGAAACAAGTCATCCTGAACATGTACAAAAACAAGATGGTGTGGCCAGTGAACAGAGATGGAATATCTACTTACATGGACTTCCCAGGATTACTGTCCACAAGGAAAAAAGACAGTCATGAAGAACAACTAGGAAATGCCAGGCAGATGCCCCAGGAGGCTAGGATCCATGAGGCAGTAGACAGCAAACAGAAAACAGTAGAACAGGAAGAAGCCAAGGGAGGGACCACAGATAGGGTCTCTGTGAACATTTTTCTAACAGTCTGAGTAAATACATGACCATCCACAGAATGGAAACTCTGCCAGCAAGTCTGGGGATGCAGACTTGTGTAACAAAACTGTATTAAAAATCTCCAAGTGGGGCTGGGAATGTGGCTTAGTGTGAAGTGTTTGCCTTGCATGTGTGAGGCCCTGGGTTCGATTCCTCAGTACCATATAAGCAGAAAAGGCCAGAAGTGGAGTTGTGGCTCAGGTGGTAGAGTGCTAGCCTTGAGCAAAAGCAGCTCAGGGACAGCGCCCAGTCCCTGAGTTCAAGCCCCAGGATTGGCCAAATAAAACATCTTCAAGTGGTTGTGTAAGATGGGAAGAATAGGCATTGGGAGGAGGAAGGGAGGTGATGGCCAGGGCACAAAAGGGCTTCCAGAAGGATCAGCAACATTCTCGGCTGCAGTTAGAGTATGTTTGCCATAGAAACCATTCATTAAGATGTTTGGATTGTGTCTGTCGCTGTGTGTTTTGGACTATGTTCATTTTGTGGTGTTGAAGGTCAATCTTTAATCAATCCCTAGGTTAAAGATGGATCTGGGTTTGTCGGAGGCCAGCCTCTAGGCACCTCTGACACTGTCCCCATGCACAGAAAAGTTATTGTGCAGATCACTGCTGTGGAGAGGGAACAGCTGCTGGGAGGAGACCCAAAACTGTGAGTTTGGGGACAGAGAAGTGAGATAAGCAAGTGGGGTTCCTGGGAAAGTCCTCAAGGAAAGTAAGGCTAGTCCAAATGTGATCCACATTTCCCACACTCCCGAGAGTCATTATTATAGCTCCCTACGCCCCAGGTGCCATGCAGAGGCAATTCTCAATAAGAACACTATCTGCTGGGGGGCAGAGCAAGGCCTAGGACTCCCCACTTCAGCGTGGAGAAACGCAACCGATTTTCAGAGGACTTCTGCCCTTTCTTCATGATGGAGGAGAGGGGGCAGAGCACACCCTCAGATCCACTGTTGCCAGGTTGTGTTTGAAGTGCCTGTTGCCCAGAGCAAAGGGCAGATCTCTAAAGGCGTGACAAGGGAAGTTTACAGTGTCTCTGGCGAGACCAAGAACATATTTGTGTAACTCTCACCAACACCCCTGAACTTCCCATGCAGGCAGCCCAAGGCAGCAGCTGGGTGCTACATTCCCTTCCTGCTGCCGCTGCTTCCTCCCTACACCCAAGGCCAGCACCTGACCACTGTGGCCCTCACTGTAGTCAACAAGGCCTTGCATCCAAACACCAAACTGAATGTTGACTGCCCTTGCTGCTTACGATCTCAGGTCTGAGGAAATTCTGGATCTTTCTGGTTCTCACCTGCAAAATGAAGACCCTCCCTCCTTCCTGAGAGGGTGTGAGTGAGTTCAATGAGGTAAAAATCCATGAAGAGTCTGCATGGGCTTGACACACAGCAGACGCACCAAAAATGGCAGAGTGTGATGTGACTATCACTAGGTAGAATCCATAAAGACCTGAGAAAGAAACGCTTCCCAGCCCAATGTCGTTTTATAAAGTCTCCAGACAGATTCCATCTCTCAGTGAGATCATCTCTAGGGTGGTTAAAATTTAACTTTAAAAAAAATCCATAAATACCCCCAAGAATGGAGAGAATGAGGAGCAACCAGATATCCATCCATCCAGGTGGAAGAATGAACTCTAAAAAACAGTCTAGCAGAATCTATTCAAGCTGAACTATGCACCCCTTTATGACTCAGAAGCTCCACTCCTTGGTCAAATATAGACCCAACAGAATATATATCCATACATCCAAAAGTAAGAATGGTCATATTAGCTTTGTTCAGACTAGCCACAAACTAGGAATTACTCAACCATCTATCAACAGAATCAATAGGAATGTACTTTTAACTAGGAATATTATGCAGCAATGAACTGAAATAGACTCCAGCTCCAGCATCATGATCCCATTAACCAAAAGTTGAGTGAAAAAAGCCAACAGGAAGGAAGATCTGCAGAGTGTATCCATTTACATATACATTTCAAAAATAAGCAAAGGTCTCAGGTGGGATGGGGTTGTTAGTAACAGAGTGGTTGAGGCAAGATGCAGAAGCTTTGAAATTCAGAAGTATTCTCTTTATTGAAGTTTTCCATTTCCTGATCTCAATGGGGGTTGCTGTATGTGTTCAGTTTGGGATAATTCAGTAAGCTTTGTGGGGTTTCTTTTGCATTTTTTATTGGTTTTGTAAAGGGGATGTACAGAGGGGTTACAGTTACCTAAGTCATGTAAAGACTACATTTCTTTTTTGAACAATGTCATCCCTTCCCTCTCTCTCTCCCAGTTTTTCCCTCCCATCCTCACCCACAAGTTGTATAGTTCATTTTCAACACAGTGTCTAATGAGTACCACTGCTGCATTTGTTTACTTTTTGTCGCTCCATTTCTGTGCTTCCCCTTGCCCTCCCAAAGACAGATAAACCAACAAACAAGACAAAAGGAAAAGAAAAAAACAGCGACAAAGAATTTTTTTTAATTTTTTTATTGTGAACATACTGTACAGAGGGGTTACAATTACATGGGCAAGATAATGAGTACATTTCTTATCAAGCATTGCAGCCTCCTCCTTTGTTTACCCTTCACATCCCTTCCCAGCCTCCCCCCCACCCCATGTCGTTTTCGACATGACAACTTGTACTTCTCATTGTTGCAATGGATCCACCTGTATCCTTAAACGACTTGTTTATCCCCTTCTCCTCCACAAATTATACCGACATCAAATATAGTGAAAGCAGGGGTTATACTGTGGGGGAGGGTCATACAAAGCAACAAAGAGATAATCTTATAAATGCATTAGAAACAAATGCATGAAAGAAAAAAAACATTTAAATACATATCTAAGGTTCATTTTCCTAACATCACATTATCTGACCTTTTCTGCTTGACTCAGACATATACTAGTTATTGAAAATAAGGGAAACCATGGGACCTATGTTTCTTTGGGCTTGGCTTACTTCACTTAATATAATTTTTTCCAAGCCTTTCCATTTCCAAACAAATAGGGCAATGTCATTCTTTCTGATGGATGCATAGAATTCCATTGTGTATATATACCACATTTTCTTGATCCATTCATCTACTGAGGGGCATCTGGGTTGGTTCCATATCTTAGCTATGGTAAATAAGGCTGCAATAAACATAGTTGTGCTGGTAGCTTTAGTGTGGTCTTGTTTGTAAACATTTGAGTAAATGCCCAAAAGTGGGATTGCTGGGTCATAGGGGAGCTTTATGTGAAGTCTTTTGAGGAACCTCCATACTGCTTTCCAAAGTGGTTGAACAAGTTTACACTCACACCAACAATGAAGTAAGGTTCCCTTCTGTCCACATCCCCTTCAGCATCTGTTGTTATTAGAGTTCTTGATTTTTGCCATTCTAACTGGGGTGAGGTGGAATCTCAATGTTGTTTTGATTTGCATTTCTTTTATGGCTAGGGAGGTTGAACATTTCTTCATGGGTCTATTGCGACAAAGAATTTTTTTAAGTCCTCTTGTTTCCATTTGCTTTGTGATTATTTTACTGAACACTTTCCTGAATGCCTTAAAACTTATCTTACAAAAAAAAAATGAATGCTGGGCACTGGTGGCTCATGTCTATAATCCTAGCTATTCAGGACACTGAGATCTAAAAATAAAGGTTCTAAGTCAACTCGAGCAGAACAAAAGTCTGTCGCTTATCTCCAATTAATCAACAAAAAGGGGGAAGGGGAGTTGTGGCTCAAGTGGTAGGGTACCATCCTTAAGTGAAATAGCTAAGCAAGAGCACAAAGCCCAGAGTCAAAGCCCCTGTACTGCCACATAAAGTTAATTATTTATTTATTTATTTACACAGAAGAAGGAGCTGGGTGCTCGTGGCTCACACCTGTAATCCTAGCCACCTAGGAGGCTGAGATCTGAAGACTGCAGTTCAAAGCCAGACTGGGCAGGAAAGACAATGAGACTCTCATCTCCAATTAACGACCAGAAAGCCGCAAGTGTGCTGTGGTTCAAATGGTAGAGTGCCAGCCTTTAGATGAAGAGCTCAGGGACAGCGTCCAGGCCCAGAGTTCAAATACCACAACTGACAAAAACATAAAACAAACAACAACAAAAAACCAGCAGGAAAAAAACAGCAGAAGGGTGAAAAATGACCAAAAATTTAAATCCTGATAGATCTTGAGATGTAAAGTCCCTCCACTGTCATACACTGCCCACCTTCTCTTCAAGTCTCCAGGGAGGTTCTGTCACTTTTTTCACAGTAACATCCAGTCTATACCCTTGTCATGCATCCTTCTAAGTGCCTGGCACTTGTAAATTTCTTTAATCTGTCTTTTGTGAGCTGAATATAGACCCATATCATCTCAACAAAATCATAATCATCACCTCCATTTACTCTTGGGAGTGTTAACGTTTAAAAAGTAATTGGATATTCATTCCATCTATAAGGGGTAACATTATGGTCATCTTTTTAAAAAGTTATAATAAATGTCACACAGAAAATTTAGAAAATACGTTCAAAGATATAGTGCTTGTAGCTAGTAAAGCCAAGAATTGAACCTTGGGTGTAGCTTCTCACCACCAGGATGTATTTTGGTCCAAATCTTATCCTTAAGGATCCAGAAAATTCTTGGTGTATAATTTGTCTTCTGTTGCTGCAGTTCTACACTATACTTTATTATCCTACACTCCTGAGAACAAGAGAGCTGTCCAGGTCCCACAATAGGTCCACAGCTGCCCACGTGCACACCACCATCTTCTGGCCATTGGGGGTATAAGTCGCAAGAACTCATGGTCCCTCTTCTTTTGAAAATTATCACTACTAAGTAACCCCATGCTGCTGATCACATGTATGGTATATATGTGCACACTGGAGGGAAACCAGGAAGAGGACACAGACCTAGAGGGAATCAGGGGAAAACATAGAACAGTGGGACCTATCAGCTGCACTGGCCATTGATCAAAATGAACTAAGCAACTCAATGGCAGCGATGGGAGGGAGGGAATGAGTGGGAAAGAGGGAACAGCTGAAGCTATGCAAAAATGAAAGAAATGTACATATCACCTAATGTGGAAGAAATAACTGTATTTTCAAAGCTCATAGAACTCATAAATGTTATAGACCGCAATAGACAATTTGCCCCATGAAAGTTAGAATGTGTTTGTGACTTTAACTAAGCATCACTATCCCACAATACTGTGAAATTTTGGAAATTACATAACCACTTAATCACAATAAAGAATTTGAAAAAAAATTTAAATAAAAGAAAATAATATGCAGATAGTAAAAGACAGAGAGGAGTGATTCTCTTCTGGATGAACTACTGTCCTGTATGAGAGCAAAGGCCCAACTCTGAGACCTGGGGGTTCTGGAACAGGCAGACAGTGTGGCCCTTTCATACCCACTCAGGGCTTTCTATACGGAAGTGGACTGTGAACTGCAAAACATTTTTGGGTGGCTTCAGTCACCATCTCCAGACATCTGAACTCTTAATGGGCTGTCAGTGGGCTTCATAACTGGCTGAATCTAATGAAGGAGGTAAGGCAGAGACTTCACAGGAAATATGAAGCAGGTGGAGGTACAAAGCAGGGAATTTGAACTAATAGAGGAGCCAGCAAAGGCTTCTCTAAGAGAACCATGTACAAGTTATGTCTTTAACAAGGATGATTGACATGATTCTGATGAATATGCTAAAGAAGGAACAGAATAAGCAGAGACCTTGAGGATAGAAGTAGCTATATGAGACTAATAAAAGAGAAAAGGGACCCAGATCTTACAGTGCCTAGAGCCGAAGTGAAGAGCTGGGTTATTATTCTAAGTGCAATGAAAAGTATTTGGACTCATTTAGCAGGAAAAATGGCCTAATCCTGTCTCTGTGTAATGCTTCTATTTCCTGGGTTTCAAATCATTGAATACCCTAAGTGGAAAAAAAAGAAGAAGAAGAAGAAGCCAGCTCTGCTCATCCGTGTATCCCAAGAGTGTAAAATATTTTTAGAATATTTTAAGAACATTTTTTTACAACAGAAAAGGCTACCCCAAATGCCATTGGTTACCAGGAACATCTTTCTCTTTTTCAATAACACATTGCCAGCTTGTATAAAAAGACTAAATTTGTCAAAGGTCTTGGATCACAGCCACCAGTTGTGTAATTCCACTATTCACCTCACAAAAACAACAAGAATAGAGCCCCCTGCAGGTGGGGAATGCAATGATCTTGTTACCTTTGGCCTATGCCTACTGTAACTTACACCTTTGTTTACTTAGGAGTAGGTGCCTTCAACCTACTCCAAAAATGCCTTAAGGGAGATTATAAGTATAGAGATAACAGAAAGAGAAAATAAGGTAACCCAAAACAAGAAAATAACAGAATAAACAAGAAGAGGGCTATAGAAACGACTCAGGAAAAGGTTTTACCAAAAAACTTGCCTGCTTTGAGTTTTGTACACTTGTACACTTGGCTTTCTCTTTTTTGTTTGTTTGTTTTTTGGTTGGTTGTAGGGCTTGAACTCTGGGCCTGAGCGCTGTCCCTCAGCTCTTCAGCTCAAGGCTAGCACTCTACCACTTGAGCTACAACACCACTTCTGGTTTTCTGGTGGTTTATTGGAGATAAGAGTTTCACACAGACTTTCCTGCCTGGGCTGGCTTTGAACCGTGATCCTCAGATCTCAGCCTCCTCAGTAGCTAGGATTACAGGCGTGAGCCACTGGCTCCCGGCTTTGGCCTTCTGCTTTCTAGCAGCCACTATTGTTGGGATTTGAAGGTGCTAATTAATCAACTTCTTCCTCAAAATATTCCAAACCACTTAAGAAACAAAGCAAAGAGATTAATAAAATGCTGTTTCTTTTCTAGTGCTGGAAAAGCTAGATTTTAGCACTAGATTTGAACCTGAAAACCAAATAATCATGCATGTGAGTTGCAATGTTTTACTCCCACCCCCCCACTACAAGTGTAATGGTGGAAAACTACTGATCCCTTCTCCAAGGAGCTGACCGAGACCCATCACCTTCAGGAAGCGGAAGCAGAATAGGAGCAACCTTGCCAAGGTGGTACCAAAGAGCACTGAGAAGACGGATGCACCCACAGGAGCCATTGTGTAGTGTCACCAGTCAGTTAAGCTGTACTCTACCCTAGAATGTGCTTCTAAACTTAAACACATTAAGGGCAGAGACAAAGGTTGGAATAAACCACAACTATACTTTTCTATGCTCTTCCAGTACATGGTTCTTACTGGTCTAACATAAAAAGCATAGATAGATAGATAGATAGATAGATAGATAGATAGATAGATAGATAGATAGATAGATAGATAGATAGAGTGTGTGTGTGTGTGTGTGTGTGCGCACACATGTATACACTGGTCCTTGAACTCAGGGTCTTCACTCTTGCTTGGCTTTTTAGTCAAAGCTGTTGCTCTGTCACTTGAGTCACAGCTCCACCTCTGACTTTTTGCTGTCTAATTGAAAATTAGAATCTCATGGACTTTCCTGCCTGGGCTGTTTTTGAACTAAGATCTTCAGATTTAAGGCTCTTGAATATCTAGGATTAGAGGTCTGAGCTGCCAGCACACAGCTGCAAGCATATACTTTGTAATGCTTTTCAAGTATTAATGTGAACCCCAATCACCCAAAGATCTTATTGGAATACAGATTCAATGCACAGGTCCAGTGGGCCTGAGAGATTCTGTACTTCAACAAGCTCCCAGGTGATGCTGATGGTTGTCAGCCATGAGCTACATGGAAGAAAATGAGAAGCAGAGTGTCTAGCAGTCCTTCACTGGGATCCACTGAGAGCTCTGGAATTCAGGGGTTCAGGAAGGTTGTTTTAAAACACACACACACACACACACACACACACACACACACACACACCTTTAATGTTAGTAACTACTAACTGAACCTGACAGGTCCCTCCTACTGTGACTGCAGACTACAAACCACAAAGGTGTGACTTCATCAGCAATAGAAGGCTGACATTCCTTCCTGTCACTTTTGAGTTTTGTAGATACTTAATTCCAAATATTACCTTCTGATACATTTATGATATCTCTATCACTCATGACTGTTTGGAAATCACAGTAGTAATTAGACTCACTGATTGATATTTAATGTGTTACTAATAAAGAAGTATGCCCATTACAATCTCACAAATCAACAAAGGATAGTCTTAATTTTTAATAGCTGTATTTCATTATCAATGCATTTCATTATAATTGGTTTGAAAGGTATGTTTCATTATAATTGGTTAATCTTGTTTATTTTTTATGCATTTAAAATTATTATTCTTGGAAAGAGTCTCTAGGGCACCCAGGAGGACATCAAAAGTTAAGAGTTCTTAATGTAAAGAGAAGGGCTATCAAAAGTGGTTCCTAAGATGAACACCAGCAGCCATGCCTGTAATCTCAGCTACTCGGGAAGCTGAGCCCTAAAAGATTGTGGTTGGAAATCAGCCAGGCAGAAGTATTTGTGAGACTCCATCTCCAATTAACCAAGTAAAAGGTAAGACTGGAAGCATGGCTTTAAGTGGTAGAGTGCCTGTCACAAGCAAGCTATGAGCTCAAGGCCTCTGAATTCAAGCCTCCATACCAGCAAGCAAAGTGGTCACCTGCCCCTAGTGGGGACAACAATCTCTGTAGCTTCATCCTGGAGATAGTCTGCCTCAGCCTGAGTCCTCCTCCCTAGTAGGTGTGAGATCTTGAGTAAGCCCTTTCCCTCCCCCACACTTTCATAGCATGTATCAAAAGTGGCACTGAAGGAGTTAAAGAGTGGAGTTTCTAACATATACAGGACATTGGTTGGCTCAGAGAGACCCCTTATAAAATATGTATATATGAGGCCAGGCACCAATGACTCATACCTGTAATCTTAGCTATTTAGGAGAATAAGATCTGAGGGTTGTGATTCAAAGCCAGCCCAGGTAGTAAATACACTCCCAAAAAAGCCAGAAGGGGAGCTGTGGCTCAAGTGATAGAGTGCTAGCCTTGAGCACAAGAAGTATAGGAACAGCACATAGGTCCTGAGTTTGAGTCCCGGGACTAGCACTGAAAAGAAAAAAGAACAGAAAAAAGAATATGAGCACCAGATTCAGGGATCTAACATCGCCTACTGTTCAACATCTAGCTGGGAGACCGGCAGAGGTGAATACTATATTACAAAGTCCTGCTCTCTGGGAGTCCACAGATTCCCTGGAAGCAATAGCAAGCAAACAGAAGAAGTCATCTGAGTCTCAGCACCCAGGCAGGCACCCAGATCCTGGTTGCAAAGTATTCATAACACACCTCCTGGCCTTGTTCTGACATGGGCAAATGCATCCCATCTCCTCTTGGCTGTAATTTCTGATTTCTTACTTACATTTCCTGCAAAGCTCAGCATGCCTTTTAAAAACTCAATGTTCAGGCTCCTTGTTAGCATTTTCTATTTTGTTAGAATTATTCCCCTCAAGTTTCCACTCCCCTGGATGCTAGCTTTTTACAATGCCTTCATCACCTGACAGACTTATGCCCAATGTCAACACTTTGCCAGGAGAATACTGTCTCTCAGAAACCCACAGTCTGCCAACACCAGGGCACTGCCCACTCTTCCCAGATGAGGAGACCTTCCAGTCTGCAGGCAACTGCTGGAAAATAATCCCAACTGAAAGCAGCCCTGGGAAGGAAATGAAGAGCCTTACTTCCTCTTGGCTCTAGTGCAGCAATTGGGCATTTCCTGGATGTTCTTATCTGGCAATCAGTACCCCAAACAACTATAACAATATTTCCCCTTTGTATTCATTGGCTAGTGATGCCATAAAACACTACAGCCTGGTGGCTTAAACAACAGGAATTTATTTTCTCACATTTCTGGAATCCCAGAGTGGAAGATCAAGACATGAATGGATTTGACTGGTTCTCGGGCCTCTCTCCATTGTCCTGCTGCAGGCATCTGTACCCTGATTTCTTCTAAGAACACAGCCCTAGTCCCAATGACCTTGTTTTAATTTAATTACACACTTAAAGACCTGAGCATAGAGCTAGGCACTGGTGGCTCACACCTGCAATCCTAGCTATGTGAGGAGGCTGAGATATGAAGATTGTGGTTCAAAGCCAGACTAGGCAGGAAAAGTCAATGAGACCCTTTATCTCCAATTAATCACCAAAAAGACAAAAGTAGAATAGTAGCTCAAGTGGTAGAGCACCAGCCTTGAGCAAAAGAGCCAAGCGAGAGATCCTGAGTTCAAGCCCCTGTACCAACACACACACACACACACACACACACACACACACACACACACACACACCCCTACTTTATCATCACATACTGCTCTAATATACTGAGGATTGGCGTTCATATGAAATGAGAATTTGACAGAAGACACAGTTCAGTTTATAACACCATCTGAGCCAAAGGAAGCTCTTAGAGAGAAAGACTCCATGTCTCTAAAAGACTACATAGTCTGCCTGAGCTCACACCACTGGGGGAGCTGAGATTTGGAGCCAGGTCCCTCAGAGTCCATGGCCAGTGCTTTGCCCACACTCCCGCCTCCATCTCTGCACTTAACTGGAGGTTGTGTCCTTCCTAGTCTATTCCCCCACACTATCTAAATCAAGTCCCAGAAGAGAGGTGTGGGCTTTTGTGGCTGCACCACACTCTGATCGCTTCTCTACTACATCAATGTAGCCTCCCTGCCTCTCTCACCCCATAGCTCAGAGGCTGTGGGAATCCTGAGAACCAGGAGCATCTCCACTTCTCTGGATGACTTTATGTAGAAACCAGATCAGCAAGTGTTATGGTGACAACTGATTCCTGGGCAAGGAGCAAAGCCGTCTGAATGACAAGACATGTAGTCACCCTTCCATTCCCTCTCTCACCTTCCCTGCTGTGCCATGAAGCTCAAGGCCCCCAAAGCTCCAAGTTCAATCCCCTGCAAGCATAAATGGAGCCTTCTGGCTTCCTGTCTTTTGGGTTGACTTCTCCCTGGTGATCGCAAGTCACTTCTTATTGTAAAGTAAGGATAGGATTGTTTGGGGGGTAAACAGAAGCACTGAAGCACTTTCTCATCCCACAGGTATTTCAGAGGAGTCATAATTTGTTCTAATTTCACTGCTGTCAAATGCTTCATCTCACCGTCAGAGCCAGTGCCTTCTTCAGTACCACCGTCAGGTTCACCATGGCAGTCATCACTGCAAGAGTCATTATATCTCAACGTGAAGATTGACTAAGGGAAGAATAGATTTACATGGACATGTAGGCATGGCCAGGCATAACAAGCAGGAACAAAAGAGCTACCCCAACCCCCGAGCTCTCCTCCCCTTGGAGCATAGCTTCTCTACCCTTTCAGCTCTCCCCACGCTTGCCTGCTCATCATCAATAGTGGACTCTGAAGAAATGACATTCATTTCTTGGAGAAGATCAAGGAGGAAAATACACCTCCCACCACACTCCAGCACCAATGTCCACTAGCTCATTCCTGGATCAGAAGTCCATCCAATAGCACAAAGTCTAAGACCATATTATATAGCCCCCAAAAAGTTGTATCAGTACACACACATACACTATCACACAAGCATTGAAGAGTCTGAGGCCTGTGTGACTCCATCTTGAGCTAGCGGTCATCTTCTGAAGTATGAGTTATGCAACTGACCATGAGCCCAGCCTGGGAATGAACAGAAGAAGCAATTCCCAGGTGACTAGGAACATAAACAATCCTTGAGAAAACCTTGGGCAGGCAGGTGCTGGAGGGCATGGTAACCCTGGCAGTCAGGCCTGCAGGTGGTGTTTAAGAAAGGAACTCTGCAGTTTAGCATGCATCTCCTTGGGACTCCCCTGTGGTGCAAGCCAGCTTAAAGTACATCAGCCCTAACAACCTGTTTCTGTTCTTTTCCTGCTTTGTAGTGCATCAATTATGTTAAAGTCCCTGCCCTCCCTAAAAAAATGTATGAAAAGTACTATAACCTTGGGCTTGGGGCCTCTCAGCGTCATGGGCTGCTGCTATGTACACGGGGGGGGGGGGACCAAGCTCAAGCTTGCAACAAAGACTCCTTTGCTTTTACATTGGTGACAGTCTCTGGTGGTCTTTTGGGTAAGGATTTCCGAATTTGGCTTTACAGCATATGTTCAGCCTCATCATTCAGAATGAAGTAGTTTCTATTCTCTCAGGATAAGGTTTTTATTCAACCAGAAATCGTAATTGTAGTTGCTCAGGAAGTCAAGATCCCCTCTGATCTGGGAAAAAAAAGTAAAGGAGAGCTTATTTCCATCAATACGCCAGGTATGATGATATGTGCCTGAAATCCCCACTGTAAATAGAAAGATCACAATTACAGCCTAAGGCTGGTCCCAGATAAAAACATGAGACCCTACATTAAAAAAATCAAAAGACAGCTGGTGGTGAAAGGGAGTTAGCAAGTATAAGACCCTACATTCAAACTCTAAGACAACAAAGAACAAACAAAAGAAAGGAAGGGAGGGAGACAAGAAAGTAGGGAGAGAAAGAGGAAAGGAAGGAGGACAAACCAGAGGGAGAAAGATGAAAACAAGAAGGAAGGAAAAGGAAGAAAGAAAGAAAGAAAGAAAAAAAGAAAGAAAGAAAGAAGGAAGGAAGGAAAGAAAGGAAAGGAAAAGAAAAGAAAGGAAAGGGGTTAGGTGTATGTATTGATCCTTAGGAACACAATTTAATTTTCTTGGACAATTAAAGAGAGATCATTCTTCTGTTCCTAAGAAGATGGTATCCTCATTTATCACCTGGAGTCCAGCAGATAGCCATCTTAATTTAAATGACCCTCAAGATCAGGGCTTATCTGGTTGCCTACAATAATCTGTGTGGCCATAATTCTGTTCTTCCACTTAGAGCAGCATTACTAAACTTGTTTTTGCAGAACAATAGATCCACGAGATGTTAATAAGCATACCCAAGGTGGTAGAACTATAAGTGACTTTGAAAATAAATCCATTTGGAAAATGAGGAGCCAAGTAAAATTTCAAAGATTTATTTACTTCTCAGAACTTTTGTTTTGGTCAGTTGTGGGGCTTGAACTCAGGGTCTGGGTGCTCTCCCTGCATTGTTCTGCTCAAGGCTAGCACTCTACCACTTTGAGCTACAGCTACTTCTGATTTTCTGGTGGTTAATTGGGGATAAGAGCCTCACAGACTCTACTGCCCAGGAGGATCAAACTTCGATCCTTGGATCTCAGCCTCCTGAATAGCTAAGATTATAGGTGTGAGACACCAGAGCCCACCTTCTCAGAGCCTTTAATATGCTAATATGTCTTATGAGTCAAAGGAATGAATAAAACTGTAAGATACAGAGCCCAGAGGCTGGTACACAATCATAATCAATCCATGTTAAACTTTATAAGTGTTAGCTATCAAAATCTGAAGCTTCCCCAAGCTGACACATTGAGAATCTCTTACTTCCACAGGACAACTTTTAATATTCCATGGAACACACTTGTCTACTAATAGTGTTTTTTTATGCCATGTACAAAGAGATAATGTAACATATGATATTATGTACAAGAAAACAAGATACAGTAGAATCTTGCACCTGATTTTGGAGGCATTTATCATCCAGAATTAAGACTAGTTTTCATTTAGCCAGAACTTTATATGATATTAAATACTTTATATTTACAAAAATATAGGCAAAATTATGCATGCTGATTATTCTTAATGAAAGATCTTTTAAGGACTTTAGGGACCTAGAGAAAATTCACAAGTCATGTTTAGTTGTTCACTCCAACACACAAATATGCACAAATGTGTGTGTGCATACGCACATATATGCACACAGTTTATTAAGTACAAATTCTGTGCATTGAGCCTGGTATGGTAGTACATGCCTAATCCCAGCATTCAAGGCAGGAAGATCATGAGTCCCAGGCAAGCCTGGGCTACACGGTGAGACCATATTCCTACAGCAGAGCAAAACAAATCTCAATGAATTGAGTTAACTGCATGGATCAGTACAGAAAGATATTGTATGTCAGCGTAAATGCTCTGGAAACAAAAACAAGGGTCAGCGAATTAGGGAGTGTGGGGGGTGGCTGGGGTCTGGTTGTTGAAGAGGTGAGGAAGGCTTCACTGCAGAGTCCTGAGTTGCAGGAAAGTCATGCTGGTTGGAGCATGTAAGTTATTCTAAGAGGGGCCAATGGCAGGGGGAATAGGAGAAGATGAAGACTGAAGAATACCCAGTGGGAGATGGGAGTGGTTCCTTTGAGATGAACCTACATGCATTTATAAGCACTTCAGCATTTCCTCTGGGGAGTTGCTGTGGGATTTTGAGCAGAGAAGGATACACTCGGGTACTTTGAAGAACACGCTGTGTGCTGGACTGAGTTAGACCACTGTGACTATGACAGGAGGGGGAAATTGTGAGAACAGAGGCCACAGTCCAGGCACAAAGGACCATAATGGGCCTCTACTTCTTCTGAGCTTCACTGGGAGCAATGAAATTACAACAAATGATGACTCTGACATCATTTAGCTCCTCTGAAAAGCCTGTGGCGTGGGAAAATGATTCTGTGCTCCTGTTCAAGATGGGAGAAAAGGAAGGGCACAGGACAGGAGGCACCCGTGGCGGAACTTCCATCCGGCAGGCACCATTCTCAATGTTCTGTGTATCTTAAGTATGTAGACTATATCATGGCCCCAGGACACAAGAGCTAGTGCTGTTCTCATTTTACAGGCAAGGAAACCAATGCACAGATGATTGACTTGCAGAGAGGAGGGTAGTGGGCTAGGATTGGAACCCATATCTGTACTTTAGCTACATGACTACGCTACCTTACAAATAGTGCAGGGTTAAAGGTTAGCTGAGGATGTTAGACTGGCTCCCCTACCCACTTTCCTTCCTTGAGCCTGTGTTTTCCTCACTTGTAAAACAGAGATTAACTATTCCTATCCTATGCTTATTCCAAGAAATACATCTAAAATGCTTAGACACCCAGATAGCTCCCAATAACCACATGCACTTGGAAAGATGAAGAGAAGAAGAAATTTGGGCAAAGCTTATCTAAGGCTCTAACATGGAGGACCCAGGATCTAGAAGAGTGCTGACCAATGAAACGAGCTGAGTGATGGAAGGGATCAGTATCTACAGTGTGTTTGGACAGTAACTATATTAGGCCATTGAGCACTCCAAGTGTGGCTAGTGCTACCAAAGAACTGATACTTAGTTTATTTAATAGTAATAAACTTCAATAGCCAAACAATGGTCATCCAAAATGTGGAGAAGTAGAGACTGAAGATGTGGAAGTGTGGTGATATGGTTTAGATAAAAGTTCCCCAGAGGGCCTCATAAGGAAGCTATGGTGGCCAACTTGTTAGGACAGGGGCCCAGTGGGAGGAAGTTAGGTCACTGGGGGATGTAACCTGGGGAGGGAACTGCTGTGAGTTCACACAGGGTGAAGGAAGGCCATCTACAGTTGGAGGATGAAAATAATGGACAGCTATTATGAATCATTGTTCAGTGGGTAAGTCAGACATCAGCTTGCTAGTATGTGCCATCTTCTTCCCACCCAAGTAATTCAGGAGGCCTGGTGGATTACCATGGCTACAGGTGCCTGGCAACGAAGTTTAGACTGATAGCCATAGATCTACAGATTGCCAGTCTCCCTAGAGATATAGTATCCAAACACACTGGGCATCCAAGCTCCAGAAATAGCCCAGCACAGAGGGAAAAACACTAGGTTGCCATTTCACTCTACCTGAGTCCCACAGAGAAGGGGACAGTGCACAGGCTAACACCAGATTCAAGTTTTAAGGGTCACACCCCAGATAGGAAATGACCCAAACTAACCATTTGCAGAAAGCTCTAGGGAATAAGTACAAGTTCTGAAAGTAGTCAAAGGAGCTAGTTATTAGGACAAAGAAAATGGAGGAGGAACAAAAACATATTTGGCAGAAACAATGAAGGGAAACAAAACTATATTTGAGAGTGGAATAAAAATGAGCAAGAGATAGTAAGGTAGGATCATTCAGACATTAGCACATTGTAGCCCACAGGCCAAATGGGCCCTGACTGTTATTTGTAAATAATTTTCTTTGTTGGCAAATAGCTACACTTGTTTTGCTCATTTACATATTGTTTATGATGGCTTTAAAGGTAGATTGGAACAGTTGAATAGTTATGATAAAGACCTGGTAGCTATTAAACCTTCAGTATTTACTAGTTAGCCATGGGGGGTGAGGGGCAGGCCAGGGGAAAGTCAGGTGCGGTGGCTCATGACTGTAATCCTAGCCAGTTGGGAGGCTGACAATGGGAGGATTGTGGTTTCAGGCCAACCCAGGCAGAAAAGTCCATGAGTCTCAATCCATTGAGCCCAATCTCAATGAAGGGAAGGAAGCTGGGCACCGTGGCACATGTCTGTTATCCGAGCTATGATGAAAGCCCTAAAACAGATGAATCATGGTCCATGCCCAGGCAGGAAGTGAGACATTATCTCAAAATATAACCAGCATACAACAGGGCTGAGAGCATGGCTTAGCAGTAGAGTTCCTGCCCAGGCAAACACAAATCCCTGCATTCAAATCTGTACTGCCAAAGAATCCAACTCTGCCCACCCTTGGTCTACCTTCCCCAAGGTGGGATAAGGATTTTTTCTTCTTACGATAGTAGCACTTGAGGGATGCTAAAGAAATAGGACAAAGTTCCAAATATACAGCCAGCTTTCATAATAAGGGGAAAGCAGCCATACCGTGAGCACAATCTCAGCTCCTCACCTTGGTTGGCTGGGTACAGGCAGTATGTACGTACACATTAGGACCCAACAGCATTTCCAGAAGAGCAAAGAAATAACAGAAATACAGAAGGGAGGGCTGGAAAGGTGGCTCAGTGGTAGAGTGCTTGCCTTGCATGCATGAGGCCCTGGGTTCGATTCCTCAGCATCACATAAGCAGAAAAAGCCGGGAGTGGCGCTGTGGCTCAAGTGGTAGAGTGCTAGCCTTGAGCTGAAGAGCTGAGAGACAGCGCCCAGGCCCAGATTTCAGGCCCCACAACCGACAAAAAAATAAAAACTAAAATAAATAAAATAAAACAGCAAATATTATAGTTATAAAAAAAAAAGAAATACAGAAGGGACAAGCAGAGGAATAAAGGGTGCATAAAAGCTGCTTTTGCTTAAAAACACTACTTATTTGGGCCCATAAATTAATTAAAAGCAAGAAAAAAAACTGGCATCCTTACCTCCATTTTGCTTGCAGTTACTTTGTAATTGTCTTGGAATCTGGGACCAAACAAGGGAACAAAACCACTATGGAATCATAGAGCCTCATCAGAACAGACCACCCACAGGTGACAGTGATTTGTGCCAACAAAGTGATAACAACTTCTCTGGAACCCTTCCAGAAAGAGGCTGAAATGATGATCAGTGAGATCAAATGTTGACAAGGCCTATTTGGTAATAATATGTACTTCCTATTGTCTATTTAAAGACAATGCTCATGTCTATCTGGAAGGTGGCTGAAGACTGGCTAAAGTTTTGTCTTCCCATGGCATAACTGCAATAAATTCCCTGTAATAAATCTCCTTTCTCTACTCTCATAATGTCTTTTTATTTGGCATATAGGGGTAAATAGCCAGACCTGATATGTAGAACTCCTGGACTTTGGGTGTGGGGTGTAAAACAAGTTCAAAGCCACATTAGAACCGCAGCACCATCTTACCCAACAGTGTCTGCCCTGGATTCTTGTGTTAAATCCCTACACACATCACCAGCAGCAGCAATGTGATAGTATTTGAAGATAGAAGATACTAATTTTAGGTGAGGTCTTTTGGATGGGGCCCCCGTAACATGATTAGTTCTCTCATTTTAAAAAATTACAAATATAGCATGTACATTTCAAAAGTATAGAAGGTAGAGGTGACACTGTTCAAAACAAAATGTTTTTATTACCTGACTTATACAACTGTAACCCTTCTGTACATCACTTTTATACTAAAATTTTTTAAATTTTTTTAAAGCACAGAAAGTAAGTTTTTCAAGTGTGAAGCTTGACTTTTTAATTACCAAGAAATGTTCTAATCTTTTCTTCTGTTTCCATAGGAAACTGTCTTCTTTAGAGACTATGATTAATTACACAATCAATATTCAATCAATTAGTTTGTAAACTATATTCTCTATTAAATGTTCCCCTAACAGAATATCTAATTTGTCATTTTCTCTCTCATGTTCTCTCTCTCTGCCTCCATCCTCCTCTCTCTCCCCTCCATTCCTCCCTCTCCCTACTTTCTCTTCCATGATAGGACAATTCAGAAGGTAGTTGTCCAGAAATAAGCCCTTGTCAGAATCCTGCCATATTGACTCCATGACCTCAGACTTCCAGACACCAAAACAATAGAAAAGTAAATCTCAGATTTAAGCCATAATCTGTTGTGCCTTATTATGGTGGCTTGTGCTAAGACTTCTACACAAGTGTTTCACCCTATCCTTGGTGTGACTGAGAACAACTAATCACTTAACAACTGCTGAGAGAAGAGCACAAAAATGTCACATCCCCTCCTCCATTCTGAGGCCAGGACTCTCCTTCCCCTATCTCCACATTTCTATTTTATCTTTTCCAAGCACCCAACCAGGAGTGAACATAGGACCTGGAACAAGATGCTGGTGTCACTTTTCCAAGAACTGATTTCTAGCTAATGGTCTGTGGGCTCCTCCCCCAGCTCCACATCCTCCTGCCGGGCTGCCATTTGCTGTTAACTGTTTCCTGGGATCAGAGCCCTTAGAAATGAATTCCAAAAGCCTTTTAAAACGGCCCAGTTTTCAAATTTTCAAGAATTCTTGTTAGCTTCTGTTTGTTTGGAATCCTAGCTTTTTGGAGAATTTCTAGTTGGATCCTGAGACTAGTGATCACTTAAGTTGCAACCACTACTGACTGGAAGGATTTTAGGAGATTTTGGATCCTGAATAATTCAGACAGCTGTCCTAAACTTCACTGGAGAAATGTAACGGAAGGATTCTATTATATTATGGTGCACACACACACACAACACTACATTGTTGTCTCAGAGAGAAAGAGAGAGAAATACCTATTAGCCCCCAGCATTAGCACCAATCTTGTCTTGATAGTCCCAGAAATATTCCAGAGGTATGAAACAGTGGGAGAGACCAACATTTTGTTCTACAAGAGTTTCCTATCCCCACCTTTCTTTTGAAAACCTATATAGCCAAAAGCTTTTTTACTGCTTTGTTGAGAGATGGAATTCTGCTTGATTTGATAACAAAGTAATTGAAGACATTTCTGTAAAATTGTTAAGCCTGACCCTCAAAATGCTCTTGATAGTGCTGGAATTGTCTGATGCCTTCAAACAATGCTGCTTCTGGGGTCCTGCCCCATCTACAGAGAACCTATCTACTGCTTCCTGCTCTGTAGGTCACAGGACAAGCTGGTCCCAACAACAGCTCACTCTTCTTTTTCTGAAGAGCTAGGGCAGTAGTAGTATTTTCCTGCTATGTGCATTTTACCCTTTCAGGAGTTTTCTGGGTTTTTTTGTTTGTTTGTTTTGTCAGTCGTGAGGCTTGAACTCTGGGCTTGCGTGCTGTCCCTTCACTCTTCAGCTCAAGGCAAGCACTCTACCACTTGAGTCACAGCACCACTTCCAGTTTTCTAGTAGTTTATTGGAGATAAGAGTCTTATGGAGTTTCTTGCCCGGGCTGGCTTTGAAGGGTGATCCTCAGATCTCAGCCTCCTGAGTAGCTAGGATTATAGGTGTGAGCCACCGGCGCCCAGCTGAGTTTTCTGTTCTTATATGGTCTGTTTCTCTTTATGGTTACTGTTAAACCTCAAAAGGGTTCTGAGGAAAGGAATGCTCACAGGCTTTGCCATCGAATACGTCAAAGCTGGCACAGGCTGTCCCTCACAGAGGAAGCAGTGCAGCTGGAAACCTCTTCTTTTAGAATCTGTTGAAGGATTAATCATATATTTCAATTTCACTAGAGTTTGGAGAGGGAATGATGAAAGAGGTGACATTGACCAAGATGCATTGTACTCACAAACTGACATGTTGAATTGAAAACCATTTGTGCCACTTCCTAAAGATAATAAAAAATAATTTTTTTCACCAATTAAAAAGGCTAACAAAAATTGGCTAACCATAAAGAGTTCAAGAACCAAAGGAAAAATATAAGTGGCAATAAACATTTTAATAAATGTTAAATTTCACAACAATCAAAGTTGTGAATGCAAATTTGAGCAGTAACAGTCTATTTTCCCCCACCAAATTAGCAAGATTCTGAGCTCAGATCGTTGTACCACCAAAATAAACATTAAAAGAAAACAAAAATAAACTACTCTATTTAAAAGTCTTGTAAATTAGCCAGGCACCAATGACTCATGCCTGTAATTCTAGATACTCAGGAAGCTGAAATCTAAGGATCTCAGCACAATCTTTCATATCCAATTATTTTATCCTCCAGTCTTTTATCACCAATTAACAAGCAAAAAGCCAGAAGTGGAAGTATTACTCAAGCAGTAAAGCACTATCGGTGAGAAAAAAGCCAAGCAAAAAAAAAAAAGAAAAGAAAAAAGCCAAGCAATAGCAAGAGGACCTGAGTTCAAGCCCCAAAATGGCACACACGTGTGCACATACACACACACACACACACACACACATACACACACACACACACAGAGTCTTATAAATTTATGTAAACACTGTACTCCAGAAATATATTCTATCTCATATGTATAAATAGATTAAGAAAAAGCATTCCAACAATAGAACTGATTAAACCTATGATAGTAAATAATATTTGTCAACTTGGATGGACATGGAACCAGTCTTCAGTCAGAATTATCTCAGGTATGCTGGGCTCATGCCTGTAATCCTAGCTACTCAGGAGGCTAAGGATCACTGTTCGAAGCCAGCCAAGGCAGAAAAGTCCGTGAAATTTATCTCCATTAATCTACTCAGAAAAGCCAGAAGTGGTGTTGTTCAAATGGTAGAGCACTAATCTGGAACACAAAGAGGCTTAAGGATAGCACCCAGGCCCTGAGTTTAAGCCCCAGGACTGAAAAAAAAAAAATGTACTTGCTTGTTTGAGGGGAGTTTTAGATGAGAACAACCTTCAAATTGGTAGAGTCTGAGTAAAGTAGATGGTCTTCTATAATGCTCTGATTAGAACAAAAACCTGACATCCCAGAGAAGGAAGAAATTCTGCCAGCAGATGGCCTTTGGAGTTGAATTACAGTTCCCTTCTAGCCTCACAGTCGGCTGTCCTCTCCTACAGACTTTGAACTTTCCACCCTCTGTAATCATAATCCTGTGAGCCAGTTCCTTAAAAACTCTTTGTATAGGCAGATAGATGATAGCAAGCTAGACATATATGTACATACACACACACACACACACACACACACACACACACACACACACAATTGGTTCTATTCCCTGGAAAATGGTGACTAATTTGGTGGGCAATTCAAAAATGGTTGTATTCTTTCCCTCAGTTCTGTACCTTTCAAATATCCAGTAGGGCTGACTCATCCTGTCCCTTGGGCAAAACATGGGCAAGCCCCTGGTGATTTGTAGCCATGTTTATATAATAAAAAGTCATCTGATCCCTTCCAGTCACAAAACAGGCTCTCCTCCCTACTGCGTTGACTGTCATGTGAGTGCTGAGAACTCCGAAGGCACCTACCTCTCTCTCTAATGCCCTTCCTCCCTCCGGACCTGCTGCACAGTGAGTTGAGGCTGTAGCTGGCTTTTCACTGCCTTCCTGCCACCTCCCCTGAGCATTTCTCCTCCCTAGGCTGTCTTCTGCGCCTTCAGGAGGTGAATGAGGAGAAGGAGGGTGCTCCAATACAAGAAAAAAATCTTTCCTATGAGATAATGATGAGAGGGCCTTGGTGACTGTCCCTGACAGCTGTTGAAGACTGGCTTCTATGGGACAATTTCATGGACTCTCCAGAGCTGGCGCTCTACTATGCCAGCCCATTGCTAGAATCTTCTACCCAGTTCTTCACATGGACAGCACCTCCTTCTACTGGTCCATGGCTCCTCTGGCTTCCAGTAACCTGTTCTATTCAGCCATTCCCTTTCCATTCCCACCTGTGAGAAACATACTCACCCGTCCAAGCTCAAAGGATGGATTCAGACAAAAGAGTGCAGCGAAAGTGAGACTCTGATGGCCGGCCTTCTTGCAAGATCAGGGTCTGCCTGATGGTGGGCATGCTCTTCAAGATTACAACAGCAATTACATACTGAGTACATAAGGATCCCACCTCCTAACTCCTTAGTGGTCCAAGTACTCTAAGGTTCACATTCTCTCCCAGACATTGCCTTAAGTTACTTTATGCCCCACTAGGTAATTCAAATACATACAACTCTTTCTGTTTATTGAATTCTCGAAGCAAGATTTGGCTGTCTTCACCCCCTTTGGCTCTTTTATGGTGGGAAGGCTTTGGGGCTTTGGGGCACATACCCTGTTTCTATGTTCTTGTTTTATGGCAGTCCGTTCTTCCCCCTTCTAATTCATCCTGCTTATCTATGGGTTTTCCAGTGTGTGAACATTGTCACATCTACAAGTCATTGTGCACACAAGCTACCCATAATTTTCTACTCAGGGTCAAATGCCTTGTCTTAAAAATGGACTATTACTGACCATTTCTAACATGCCCAGGTAGCTTTACGCTGGTTCTGTCTCCCATGACAACTGGATACTGCAGAAGACAGACGAAGTTCATGCCACAAGAGTGGGAGCCAGTTCATCTCATTGCTACTTGCAATGAGGTTCACAGGGAAGCACACATATATAAGCACTGTCTCTTGGGTGGTACAATTGCCTAATGGCATCCATTAGGGGCTTGTCTCCAGTACCCAATCCCCTCCGGGATGCCCAAATCCCAAGTCCCTTATATAGAATGGTATCCTATTTTCATGGACCCAAAAGCAAATGCTCCTCCAGAATACTCCAAATCAACTTTAGAGTAGATTTCTTTTGATCCTTACAATGACACCAATGCTTAGAAGTAGTGGTTAACTATAGCTTTTACAGAAGCAATAGAAAGATATTGAATCATGCTTGGTTGACTAGAGGGAACGGAACTCACTGGTACCAAGGGCCACCTGTCTTGTTGTCAGGCAAGATTTGTCCTTCCTTGCAAGTGCTGCTTAAAAAGCCTATCTAGTCTCACATTGGAAAGTTAAAGTCGATGATGAAGGTGAGGCTAAAAGGGGGAAACTAGGCAGATCCACATAGACAGTAGCCCAGTAGGGAAAAAATGTCCCTTTTTCTTCCTGAAAAGTCTGCAAGACAGAGGTAGCATGCCAGACAGAGGCAACACCCCTGAGGACCCGGGAGCAGACCTACTCAGGGGACAGGGGTCCCTCCCCTTGGGATGAAGTGAAAAATGACCCAACCAGAAGCCAGAGAAGCCAAGACTCACTCGAAAGGGCTATAAAAGAGGGATCCCTATGAGCTCTACAAAGAGATACTGATGTCCAGGTCATCTTCTCTTTCTCTTGCACCAGGAAGTCTGAATTCTCCTCCTCTTCCTCTTTGTTCGAGGAGCAGGTGAACAGGAACTCATGCTATATAAAGTGGTCCTCCAGCCAGAAGTCCTAGCTGGGTGGGAGTGGTAGTCCTTATACCAACCTGTCAGTAGGCAAGAGCGTTTCCTCCACTTCCCTGACATCTTACTCACTTCTCAATAAACTTTGCCTCTGTTCCCTCTTTTCCTGCCTCACAATACTTTATTTGGTGGAGGAAATAAAGGACCTAAGACCCCCTAGATTATATCAGTGGCAATTGTAGAACCTGAAAAAAACTCACAGGACTCTCATTTTGACATCCTTTTGTAGAACCTCTCCCCCTGTCCTCTCCTCCCCCCAGCCCAGAAAGGTGACCTCAGCTGCACAGAGGCCAAAAGTTAAGTCTCAGAGAAATTAATACCACTTCTTAAGATCAAACAAATAGTCTCTGGGCAGACACGGATGTCAACAAATAATTGTCTCTAGCTCAAGTTCTTGGCATCACATCACAGTTATTATTGAAAGGCTTTCAAAGAAGGTTGGTCTTAGCTCATTGCTTCAAAGTACAAAGACACCATGGAGTCAAGTTGATTTGGTACTGGGGTGGGCAGAGCCTATAAGTAAGAGCTGCTCACTACAGGAGATCTGGGCCAGCCCATATCCAGTGCAGCACAATCCCTAGCAAGACACCGATGGCTCACACCTTGTAATCCTACCTACTCAGGAAGCTAAGGACGGTGGGTCACAGTTTGAAATCATCCAGGGCAGGAAAGTCTACAAGACTCATATCTCCAACTACCACCAAAAAATAATCCTAGCTGGGAATGGAGGTAGGGCTCAAGTGGTAGAGCACCAGCCTTGAGGTAAAAAATAAATCTAAAGGACAGTACCCAGGCTTTGAGATCAATCCCCAGTCCCAACAAACAAACATACATATATATATATACACACATACATGCCCACCCACCCACACACCCAACCCCCAAACACACACATACACATTTACACACATGAACCCTGGACCTAGTCCCCCTAATCACAGAGTATTCCCCACGCCCTACTCTCCTGATCAATGGGAGCAAGGGGCAGAGTAAACACCAGATGTCAATGTGTGTCTATAAAAGTCATTGCCGACATCATAGAGAAGGAGAGAAATTAAAAAAAAAAAACAGCACTATTTACAGGGTAGCAAAGAGGGGGGAAATAACCTTCCAAGCATTTGCTTAATCACATTTCTGCACTGGGAGAGGAAATTACCTGTAAATCTTTCCTTCCTGTTAGGAGTGAAGCTGATGGGTCTTCCCTTTGGAGATGGGTATTTATAACTCCTTAATGACTAGAGAGAGAGAGCCTGAGCCTTGCATTCCTGTGCCCACCCAGGGGAAGCACATCAAAGCAGCTTTTCTCAAATGGGACATCCCCCTTTCCCTTACTCCCTGGATGGAATTTGTAATAAGCTCCACAGCTGACCCCAGAGGTCAGCCCACAAGCTCTTTCCTGTTGGAAACTTGTTCCACAGTCTCTGAGTCATTATCTAGCAGCCCTGACATCTACACCCCCATTAGATGAAAGAACCTCAGAGTCCACACTACCCTGAACACAAAGGCTGTGGGAGTTTGGGTTGTTTGGATTTGCTTTTGGTTTTTGAAAATAAAAACTCTATGTTGCACTTTTTTTCCCCTTAGTACAAAAGCAATACATGTTTGTCATAAAAATATTCAAACAGCACAGATAAGCAGAATGGAGAAATAAAAAGCTCCCATTATTACATCAAACAGAGAATAAACACAGTGAGTATGTTGGAATACATCTTTCCAGACTTTGTCTCTGCAGAGATATATCCATTTATTGTTGCGACAGGAGAGAACACACTGAATGTCCTGGTAATGACCCCACCCCCTCCTTTGGCACTGTGTTCAGAACATTTTTCCATGTCATTAAATATCTACATGATTTTTTTTCTATTTTGCAATGTGAAAGAAGTTGGATGCGTTTTGTGTGAATATAAAAGCAATTCACACTTAAAATTTCACATCCTTTGCTTCAGCCATCATGCCTCTGGGGAAATTGTGGAAATATGAGGGTCAATCAGAAGAATGCATGCTTGATTTTATTTCCATTTGAAAACCAAGGACATTGCCAATGTTCCCCCTAAGAACTCCCCTAAGAGTTAATTAGGATCATAACTAGTTTGGGGAGCTCCACAACACTCAAGTTACAAAGAAGTTCTCATCCATCTAAGGTCTTCAAGTCAAATGAGAATATGTCGGAATAGATCTTTCCAGACTTTTTCTCTGCACAGATATATCCATTTAATGTTGTAATCAGAGATCACATTGGACATCCTAGTCCTGAACTTGCCTTTCTCCTTTGGCTGGAAACCTCCACTCCATTTTCACCGGACCCATCCTGACTACCATAATTGAAAGTGATACTCAGTGTCAATTCTCCTGGGAAACTGTCTCTCCGTGTATCAAACACACACTTTATCAGGCAAACCATCTTTAGAAGGAAAGGTGCACCTCACCTCTTCGGCTGAGAGAAAGAGCTCTGGGCTCTACTGCCTCACTACTTCTTACCCGCCTCCCTCTGCAGACATTTAGAGCTCTGGAGCTGGCAGCATGCCAGCTATCAGTGGTGACGCCCAGCCTAGCCATGGTCCAATTTCTTCCACACGCTCAGCTGCCACTGTCTTGTGAGGGAGACTGCCTTTGTTCTCCACCACAAACCCAGCCCCAGGCATCCTTCACGCTGACCAGGTCCTCAAACAAAGCATTGCACAGGCAACTTTCCTCTGTGACCCTCTTTGCTAAATTTCTGGCTTCAAATCAATAGGGAACTCTACAGGTAAGAAGGGAAACTGACCTCCTCCAAGAGTCAGGGTAGTCAATAGGGTGCTTTACTCCTGATAAGTTCTCCCCTCGTGCTCACCAACCAAAAAATATGCTAGGAAGTCATTTCATGCTTCTTGCTAAAGTAGTGAAATGCAAAAGCCTAGCCAAATTTTAACTGGATCATTCTACTCCACTACTCCACTACTCCACAACAAAAATGAACCTTTCGTGGATTACCCTGTGGATATTTTTTTTTGCTGGTCCTAGGGCCCTGGGCACTGTCTTTGGGATCCTTTTCTGTGATTAATTGGAAATAGGAGTCTCATAGACTTTCCTGCCCAAGCTGACTTCAAACCAAGATCCTCAGATCTCAGCCTCCTGAGTAGCTAGGATTACAGGCTTGAGCCACTGGCACCTGGCTACTCCATGGATCTTTTTTTTTTATTTTAATGTATGATGGTCTTTATTTACAATTTTATTGGCAAAAAAGAAGAAGAAAAACTCAAGACAGTTTAACACACAACATTATAGCTGATCCTATCTGATCAAAGAAGTTCTATTTCAACTCTCCAATTAATTGTCCACAGATATACAATACTGAATCTGCATGTGCAGTTTCCTTTATCAAGTACAGTGCTCACATTTTAGGCAGTCTTTAAGATACATAAATACAGAGGAAAGAAAGAAAATCATTCATTAAAAACTGCATCAAATGTAGGGGACTTTAAATATAAATTTATGTTGCTCCTAGTAATTACATATATGCAATGAAAATCAAAAGCTAGGCAAGCAATTGAACTTCCTAGGAACAGTTACAACAACCAATTATTTTCTGCAATGACCATTATATTTTTAATTTATCATGAACTACTCTGAACTTATTATGAGATGTAGCCAAGTCAGAAGAAAAGATGTAGGGAGAATATTCTTTCTTTGGAGGACAGAAAGCCCTCCAGAACCAGCACGGGAAATAAACATCCTGTTGTTTCTAGGTGAAAAAAAAAATCAATGCAGTCAATTTCAACTCATGATGAGCTGACAACTTTTTGTCAACTTGTTCGGTGTCATTCTAAATCAAGTGTGTTTAATTCTTCTTCTAATTCATCCAAATCTTCCCCAGTAAAAAGATTTTCATCAACAGGTGCAGCATCGATGGCTCCATTTTCCTGTCCTTCCCCTTCATTGTCCTCTTCCAAATCACTTCTTTCGCCATTTTCTGCCCTACCTCCAGATGCTTCACTTAATTTGTTTTCATCTTTATCCAAAGCAAATGTGTTGAATATTTCAAGACTGGGTACAGTAATACCTGTCTCATCTACAGCTGTAGGGACGTACAGACTTAAATCTATGTCATTTACTCTCATGAAATCATCA
Source organism: Dipodomys ordii (assembly GCF_000151885.1). Taxonomy (NCBI): domain Eukaryota; kingdom Metazoa; phylum Chordata; class Mammalia; order Rodentia; family Heteromyidae; genus Dipodomys; species Dipodomys ordii. The sequence goes on from NW_012267326.1 coordinate 4,291,815, forward strand.
ATCTCATCACCTCTTGTTCCCTGAATGTAACGGTGTCATCTGCTTCTTCATCATCATCATCGACAAGTTCAGGACAAAATTCAAACACTTCACGACCACTGATGACCAGTGCCTTCCCTGATGTGAAGTCTGCTTTTCTTCTTTCCATATCTTGTTCAAGTTTATCAGTCTTTTCTTGTCTTTTCCTTTTCTTCCATGCAAGAAAAGATTCTAGAGTGATTTTGGTAACATTTGGACCTAGGGCAGAGCGCTCTCTTTCAATCAAGTCTTCCAATGAAATTTCATCTTCTTTCTCCTCTTTTTTTTTTTTTGTTCTTTTCCAATACAAATCCAGGAGGAAGTGCATGACGATACATGCAGTTATCACCTCCTCCAGGACATACCAAAAACCAGCCATACTTGTTATTTTCAATAGCTTCAAGGAAATGCTTGCACACTATTTGAGTTTTTGGTTTTCTCTTTTCCACCTCACCGTGCTTCTTGTTCACTATTTCTTCCAGCTTTTTCTCATCCCAATTTTCCATTGTGTCTTTTTCAAGTTCTTCATCCCTTGCATCAATGTAAATACTTCGTTTTTCACATTTTCTCTCCAAAGTCAAGTCATGAGAGAACTTACATTTATCTCCTTTAGTACACAGCCCTTGCTTGAAGAAGGCACACACCACAGACTTGGGATCCACACCTTTACTTAATTTTTGAGCAGCAACAACAGGTTTGAACAGCTCATTTAGTTCTTGTAATTCTTTCTTCTTATCATCTTTCTTCAATTTCTTTTCAGCTTCACTCTGTGCTACCTGATGTGGATTTTGTTGACCAAATTTAACTTGGTGAGTGACAGCCTTGATAAACTTCTGTTGTTTTGCTCCTTTCTTAATCTTTAAGCCAAAAGTTTTGTCTTCGATAATCTTCTCCTTCTTTTTCTGTTCCGCCATTTTGCTGCCCCCGGCCTGAGCCTGTTTCTTGGGGGGCATTGAGAAGACCGATGGCACTGGCCAGACCTAGGCTAGGATGGATACAGAATAGGAGGGTGAAATGAAGCGCCCGGTCTGGGGGAGGAGATGGAGAAGATGATCTGGCCACCTCAGCCCCTCCGTGGAGCTTTAAGTGAGCAATTACCACCTGTTTTTAGAGAAGCAACCTGGTTCACTAAAGACACCATCAGGCTAGACTCAGAAAACTCAAGTTGTTACGTCCCCATGGGTGAACGTACACGTGAGTTAGAGCTAAGCTATCAGAGCTCTGGAAGTTGCTCTTCCCCTGCCTAAGACTGGCTTTCTTCTAGAGCCTCAATGCCCAGAATCCCCTAAATAAGCATCTGTTCCTCCCAGACTGTGCTGAAGAGTTCACTAACAATGCTTTCTCTGTTTTCATTTTGTTTTTTGGGGGGGTCCGGTCGTGGGGCCTGAACTCTGGGCCTGGGTGCTGTCCTTCACTCTTCACCTCAAGGCTAGCACTCTACCACTTGAGCCACAGCGCCACTTCCGGCTTTTTTCTTTTTTGCTTATGTGATGCTAAGGAATCGAACCCAGGGCCTCAGGCATGCAAGGCAAGCGCTCTACCACTGAGCCACCTTCCCAGCCCTCTGTTTTCATTTTAAATTGCCAAAAAATAATAATAATCGAGCCAGGGCACTGGTGGTGCTAAGAAATGGCAGACCAGCTAGCCCAAGTTCATAGTTATAAATCTGTATCATTCTTCCTCTGGTGTTTGAAATATGGGATGGTTAACTGGAATTGTTGAAAGGGTTAAATATGAACAAGGCCATGTATTTGACACACACTAAGTCCTCAGTACATGGAAATAAATATCACTCTGTATCTTCTGGATGAATTTGATAAAGCATACTAAAAGTTGAAAATTATGGAAGACTGAATAGCAACAGAAAAACTGAGCAACAATAAAAAACACTAGCTTTGATACAATATACAGTGCATTAAAGTCAAACTTCTTTAAGTTTTTTATTGTTATTATAAAGGTGACATACAGAGGGGTTACAACTGCATAAGTCAGGTGATGAGTACATTTTTTTTGGACAATGTCACCACTTCCCTCCCTCTCTCCCAGTTTTTCCCTCCCATCCCCCACCCACAATTATATAGATTGTTTTCAATACAGCTTGTAGTAAGTGTCACTACTACATTTGTTCACCCTTTTTCCCTCTATTTCTGTGCCTCCCCTTACCCTCCAAAGACAGATAAATGAACAAATAAGACAAAAAGAAAAGAAAAGAAAAACAGTAACAAAGGAAAAAACCTCGTTTCCACTTCCTGGAATTCATTTCAAGAAATATTCTTTTGTATGATCAAATGCACATAGGCATTGCACCCTGTGTTCCTCTCCTAAGACTATCCTCCCTTACTCTCACTGTGTGTGAATGCCTAGAGTTTTGCAAAAACATATGAAGTATATGATAGTATTATTAGTGTATGTGTGTGTGCATGCATGCATATGCATGCTGATATTGGAGCTTGAACTTAGGGCTCTCTTAGCTTGTTTTACTCAAAGACAACACTCTACCACTTGAACCACAGTTCTACTTTCAGATTTTTTGCTGACTGACTGGATAAAAGTCTCACAAACTTTCTTGCGCCAGCTGACTTTAAACTGCGATCCTCAGATCTCAGCCTCCCCAATAGCTAGAATGACAGGCATGAGTCACTGGGACCTAACTTTCCTTCACTTTTCTAGAGATAGTTTCCAGGATATGCCAAGCAGTAGAGGATGAGTAAAACACCAATGCTCATTCAGACCAGTTGACTTCCTAACCCTTCCCAGCCCAGCAAATCACCCACAGCTGCCTTCATCTGTGAAGGCAGTGAAATAAAACTGCCACCCACCTCAAACTAAGACAAAACACCCGACCATGGGAGCCATTACAAACACTGGCACCAGACTCTTTTCTTTCAAATGCAATTATAATATTCATTACTTGGCGGTGAAGACTAAAAATGCAAATAAAAATCGACATGTTAAAAGAAATTGTTTTGGTGAAGCAAATAGGAAAGCCATTATTTGTTTGTAAGTGTTCAATTCAACCCATCACAAATGACCTGACAAGCAGCATGAAAGGAATAGCTAAATGTAAGCTGCTGCCAGCCCTTCCAGAGAAATCCCACAAAGAGGCTGCCAGCAATTCCCTTTTCTTCGAAATAATAGGCAATCATATTAAGTCCAATAATAGAAAAATCACAGAGTCCGTACTCTCCTGTTAAAACTGGGTCACTCTTTGCCTGCATGGGCTTTGTGTCACAGCCATCTCTCAGCAGCCCTGGGGTTCACCTGTTGGCAGGCATACTCCTGATAACCGCCTTCAGGGCTGGTAGAAATCCCGCTGAGCTTCAACCAAAGAGCTTCCAAACGTATCAGCCCTCACATCACCAAAGGGAAGAAAATTAAGAGATTAAAAAGAGGCAGTTTTTAATAGAGTTTGGTGACAATTCCCCTGCACACATTTGGCTAGGCAGGCAGCTAGCTAGAAGGCTTCCCCAGCCTTCATGCTGTTTCTGCAGAAAGACCTCAGAAAAGGCAGCCAGATTTGTGGAACCACCACTACCCCCCACCTCTGGTCCTGTTGTTTCATGTGCAGACATGGCGGTTTGGAAATGAAATGCTCCTTAGAGAGTTCATGTGTTTTGGGAAGTGATAAATTCCTGAGGGCCAGAGGTAAGACCTAGTAGGAGTAAGTAGATCACTGGGGGCATGTCTCATCTGGGACCTTCCTATTTCTATCTCTATCTCTGTGCTCTTTTTCTTCTTCTTATACCTCCTCCTTCCTCTCTGTCCCTGTCTCTGTCCTCTTCCTCCTTCCTCCTCTTTCTCTCTGTCTCTCTCTGCCTCTGTCTCTGACTATCTCTGTCTTCCTCCTACTCCAGCTTCTTACTCTCTGTCTTTGTCTTCTGTGTCTGTTCTTTTTCTTCCTCTGGCTCCCTGTCTTCTGTTTCTCTGTCTCTATCTCTCTCCCTGTTTTCTCTTTGTCCCTCTCTCTCTTTATCTGTCTCCTCCAGCTTCTTCCCCATCTCCTCCTCCTTCCTTCTCTCCTTTCCCCTCTCTTTCCCTCTCTTCCTTTCTGCCTCCCTTTCCCCTCTTTCTCTCTCCTTCCTAGCAGTAGGAGGTAAGCAGAGTCCAATGTCACCATAGGCTCATGGCACAACAGCTCAGTCCTTAACACCACATCCCCCCATCCCTCAGGACTATAACAATGAAGCCAGCCAACCACAAACTGAAACTGTGAGGCCAAACAAACCTTTCCTCCTTTAAAGTATTTCTCTCAGGTATTTATCACATGACAAAACAAACAAACAAAAATTTCTGACATGGTGGGAAGCCAGGGACAATCCCACAGAGGTGGGAAGCAACTGGCTAAGGGTCCAGAAGTCTCAGAGCATATGGCAGTGGGAAAATGAAGAGCCAGTCCCTAGAAAAGGCTGCAGGGGCTCAGGTCTCAGCTTTCTGTCAGGACACAGTGCTTTCTATACCTTCCCTGGGGTCTCTTGTTTTCCTGCTTCCTCTCCTCTTGTCTTGATAATCTTGCCATGACCTCTGTCAAGAAATGGCCTTAAAACCAGTTTTTAGGCAGGTAGTATCTTTAGAGAACAGTATCTGGCTGAGCATCTCACAGATGATGGAAACCACATTCTATGACTCATTTAGTGATTTTGTTTTCCACAGAATAAGGGTTACAGATAGTATATTGAAAAAAGCAGAGAAGAGTTGGGAGGACGGGACAAGGAAGAAAGGGAAGAAAGCAGAATCTGTGAGGATGAGATCGTAGGAACAGTAAAAACCAAAAGGAGGAAGGATGAGGGACATGATATCAAGTAAAGTGGGTCAGTCACAGAGACAAAGGTATCCAGAAACAGTGGCTCAAACCCACAATCCTAGCTGCTTGGGAGTTAGAGATCAAGGAATCATGATTGTGCTAGTTGAGGCCAAAAAGGTTTTGAGAGTCCTTCTCAAACAATGGTTATGACTATCATCCAACAGTATGTACCTATCACCCCCATGATGTAACAAAACACAAATAGGAAGATTAAAGTTTGAACCAGGCATAAAATGAAACTAACAAAAATAACAAAAAATCTAACGCAAAATAGGCTGGCAGGGTGGCCCAAGTGGCCCAAGTTTGCTTAGTAGCAAACTCAAAATCCTGAGTACTGAGGACAGAAAACCTCAGTACTGCCAAAAAAAAGAAAAAAGAAAAACACATGCTATACAATTCCATATACAATATGGCTAGAGAAGTTAATTCATAGCAACAGAAAACAGAACACAGTCAATAAGGACTGGGGAGGGGAGAATGAAAAACTAGTGTTCAATTTCAGTTTGGAAAGATGAACAAGTTCTGGAGATAGATGACAATAGTAGCTATGCAACTATGTGAATGAACCTAAACCAGAGCCCATCCTTAAAAGTAATTAAAATGGTAAATCTTATGAAATGCACATCTTAGCACAATAATAAAACCGCTTGGCCTGGGTGGTGTGGGAGAGTTCAGGTATATGAAAGACTGAATCCAAAAGAAGCTGATTCAGTGTCACTTCAAAAAAAACTCAGGGACAAAAAGGGGGGTAGCAATGTGCCTACAGGCCACAGGTCTCTTCAGGAAGTACCTTTCTCACTGTTGTCTGAATCTGGGCACCTGAAGCCTTTGAATCTCTTTTTACATTTCATTTGTTTTTTTTCCCTTTTTTGGGGTGTGTGTGTGTGTGTGTGTGTGTGTGTGTGTGTGTGTGTAGGTGTGTGTATGCGTGCATGCGCATGTATGCACCAGTTCTGGGGCTTTAACTCTGGGCCTCTCACCTGGCCTTTTTGTTTGTTTGTTTTTTATTAAAGACTGGGGTTCTACCATTTGAGCCGCAGCTCCATTGCTGCCTTTTTGCTGGTTTCTTGCTGGTTACTTACCAACTTTCCATCCCAGGCTGGCTTTGAACTTCAATGCTGAGATCTTAGATTCCAGAGTAGCTAGGATAATAGGCCTGAGCCACAGGGGGCCGATTGGAATCTTTCTACTTGACTGAAAAAAAGAAGAGAAATCATTCATTGGGAATTATGCCAAATACATGGCTAGTACCTGGACATGATCAAGGACATGGTAAGGTGAAGATAGCATTCTGAAGCCTCTTCTGAAAAAGTAGAGAATGAAGGAGGGAAAGCTCAGCATGGTTGGTATATTAACAGCCTTTAGAAGTGAGAATAAAACACCTAGAAAATCTGACCCGATGGAAATTACCAACATCATAGACAAGAAACCAGAGGAGCCAGAATGCTGAGCTCCAGCTGTGAGAGAGTTATGAATTACGCCAGGCAAGGCATGTTCAGTAGGGGGACAGGACTTTCCTCAGTTATGATTTTTTTATGTGGGTCACCTTCCCAGATTCAGTTTGGAAACTGCCACAGAGGAGTATTCAGCCTCAAAAAGGAAGGAGTTTGGTCTGCATCCAGTTTGCTCCAGGCCAAGATCTTTTCCATTATTTTTCCTTTTGTGTTCTGTTCTGTTCTTTTTTATTGTTTCGTGTGTGTGTGTGTGTGTGTGTGTGTGTGTGTGTGTGTGTGTGCGTGTGCATGTGTGCACACGCCAGTAGAGGGCTTGAAGTAAAAACCTAAGCACTCTCTCTCAGCTTTTTCACTAAAGATTGGCCCTCTATGACTTGAGCCACAGCTCCACTTCCAGCCTTTTGGTAGTTAACTGGAGATAAGAGTCTCATGAACTTAATTGGCTGGGCTGATCTCAAACGTAGCTCCTGAGCAGCTAGGATTACAGGTATGAACCACTGGGCCCAACTCTCTTCGTTCTGTCTGTCCTCAGCTGGTTTTGTCCAATGAGGCTCCTTAGCTTGTAACATTACTTCCTTGGTTTATTAAAAACTGAGATAAATCACCTAATAACTCTGCCTTAAGAGTTTTTTTTTCTTCAATGAGTGTCAAAGTCACAATATCATCTTTTTCACACAGCAGGAAGCTCACAAATAGCTGATATGTTCCTAGAAATATGTAGCTCAAGACAACAAAGGAGAAAAAATATCTTCAATTATTCAAAAAACCTTCTCCTCTTGGTACAAAGTCTACTTGCTTTGGTTTGGATTTAAAGAAAGAAGCAGGGCTGATGATACAGCTTAGCAGAAGAGCACTTGCCTGACATGCCCAAGGCTCTGGTTTAGTCTTTGGCATTACAAACACAAAACAAATAGAACAGTAGAGCAACATCTGGACAGCCAGCCAGCTGCAACATGCCCATCTTCACTGGGAGGCCAGCCTGCCACACAAGACACTTGCAAATTAACTGGGAGAGGGGGAAAGTGGCGAAGGAAAAATGACTCTCAGCCCTCCATGCATACTCTCAAACCCCTGTCCGAACTTACCTTCAATTTCTTTACCAAATTTAAAGGAGAGCAGGTGTCCTATCCTATAATTCCATAGACTCACAAGAGCCTAAGGGTTAAAGATCATCTAGTCTGACCTCCATCAGATGTCTTACAACTCATACACATTTTTAAGTATACCCCAGTATACTATACTCACATAATACGACTACTTTCTTTATACTATTTTAAAAAGTAATATGTTCATATGACAGGCAATTTGAAAGGTAAATATACATTCCTGGCTTATAGCTACTTAACTGCAAGGTAATGTTCACAATTTTTAAGTATCTTTCTTGTAATATACTCTTTATATTCCCCCCAAAAGATCTTTTGTAACACAATGGTTTGAGTCTCATCAGCACCTGCACTTTAATATATGGCAAAGAGCTTCAAAAGCAAATTTCTTTCTTCCAGACAGCGCTACAGTATTCTATGGTGTGGACAGTCCATAATTGGGCACATTTTAATTTCTCCCAGTAATTTTTGTAAGACACTATGTACCTTAGGCTGGCCCCTAACTCTCCATCCTCCCGCCCAATCCCCACCTCTATTCAGGTGTATGTCACCATGCCTGGCATTCTCCCAATACTTGTTATTGTAAATAATGTTACAATGAGTAATCTTGTACTTATGGTAATTTGCTTCAGTATTTCCTTACGATAAACTCCCCAAAGTAGAATTCTTGCATCAAATGGTATGCGCAATTACAATTTTGATTATTATTGCCAAATGTCCTGTACTATTTGCTACTCTTGCCAATGATATATGACAGCAGTGGTTTCCCTAGAGGAGCTTCGCCAACAGTGTGTTTCAAGCTTTTTGCTCTATTTGTTTACCCATTTATCTCCCTAGTCCCACCTCCTCATTAGAATATGAGATCTTCAGCATGCCAGAACCTAGTATAGTACATGGTACCCAATAGAGTATCAATAAATACATGAATGGATGCATGAACAAATGAGTAGGTTACAGAGTTCTCTATCAGAATTGGAAGCCATGGCCTTATTTTTTCCACTTTGTGAGTTTGGGTATGTACTACTTCGTTTTATTTAAGTGTTATTTGATTGTATATATACTCGGACAGCTTTACAAGTTCTTTGAGACAGAAAATTCATTCTATCTCTTTTGCTCTATTGCCTATTGTTATTGAAGGGTGAAAACACTGAAACCCTAATCCTCTCACTCTCTCTCTCACACTTTCTCTCCCTCCCTCTTCTTCTCCCTCTCCCCGCATCTCTCTTCTCTTCCCTTCCCTGTCTTCTTCTTTTCTCCCTTATCCTTTCCTCTATCCTCCTACCCCCTAACATAAAACTAAGACTCTAGCCCTGTTACCTAGTACCTGGATTCCAGCTCTTCTGACAATGTGTCTGTGGCCTATAGGCCAAGTGCCTGCCCCTAGAAGCAATACACCTTGTCCCGGTGTTGCAATTGTTCCTTGCTAGGTGTGTTCAGCTATAGATGGGCTTTTTGCCTTCTCTAGAAAGCAAACTTTGGGGACCTGTAGTTGCAGGACAGTTCCAAGGTATGAACATCAGCTCACTGCCTAGGGAGGAAAGTGAAGGAAGCAAGGCTAGGCAGAGGAAGAGACTTGACTGCAGATCAGTCTCCATGCATGCACTTCTGGAGAGTTCTGGGTCTAGGATGGCCCTTTAAAGCTGTCCTAAGGATGGACATCCGAAGGGGCTCAGCTCTGAGATTCCCACTGTGGTCCATCAGCAGACATGTGCTGCCCCTGAGAAGAGGGCACACCCTTGGATGAGTTGGCTCTTCAGCCCAGTTAGTCATGAAGCCAGCTGACAGCTGGAGGTCATCTGCCAGCAGCACTTCCAGCAGGGGAATAAATCTAAAGGAAATTCCTGGGGTTTGCCTGAAATGAGAGACAGGTCTTCTCTCCAAAGCTGCCAGATGGCACCCCTAACCTTTGCTACTGTCCAGTAATGACAAATCATGGCAGTAGCTTCATATGCTAAGTCCAGAGTGACAGGGCTACACACCTTCATCTAATAGTCCCCAAGATGCCAGGCAGAACATGTCCCCTACTTCTGCTGTACAGCCGGTCAGCAGAAAGTTATACACAAAAGCATGAAGAACCACAGGGACCAAGTCTGTGTTTCTAGCACTAATCTGTGGACATGGCTGTAAGATGGCACCATGCCAAAACATGATGTGGCCATGTGGGAAAATGACCCCTATATGTGGTCTCTTCCTCATCACAGGGCTCAGAAAATGGTAGGAAATGTCCATTCTTCTCAAAAAGTTGGTATTTCCCAAAGCAAAATTTTCCATAGACACAGGCTTCCTGGTCCTGATTCTGGGCCAAATGTGATACCTGAGCATAAATCAAAAAAGTGGGAGCTGGGGCAGTGCAGGCCCCATCCAGTTGAACTTGCCACACAATGGCTTCCAACATCTTTCTCCCCGCAGATTTCTCTATTTTATAAAAGCAAACAGATTGCACAAAGGCAGCAGTAGTTGGCCATAAGAAAACTATTTGGACTCACAAAGTTAGGGGTTTCTTATCACTAGGGCATGGCTGTTGCAGGTGGTAGAACACAGGCAGGAGCCTCATCCTCTCTCTGAAGCTATGTTCTCAATGCCACACATGTGTGAGGCTTGTTATTCTTACTGCTTTTGTAAATAAGCCCTGACGTTGAGCTTCGTTGTCTAGATCAGCTATATTTCCCCCTGAGTTCTTCTTGGAACTTCTATGCAGAGGGTTCAAGAACTCAAAGTCATCTCTATCTTCCTATATTAATAGAGTGTCACATACTTCTCAACCACATCATCCAAAACATGCCTCTTCCTTGTTGTCCATAGATTAAAATTCTCAGTCAAGATACTAGGGCCACTCATAGACATGACTAGATATATATGAGAAAAATAAGGGAAGAGAGTATATGGCAAGAACTTAAACAATTTAGCTAAAACCCTGTATTTCCCAGAGCTGCCATAACAAACTACCACAAGTTGGATGACATAAGCCACAGAACTTTGTTTCCTTACAGCTCTGGAGGCTGGGAGTTCAAGGTCAAGGTGTTGGCAGAGTTGATGATTTTGAAGCCTCTGCTTTGACTGGCGCATACTTCTTGTGTCTTCTTCACATTACCTTTTTTTCTCACTATTCCAATCTTCCTCTTCTAAAGATGCCATAGTGGATTCGGGTTTACTCTTATGACCTCACTTAATCATGTCTTAAATTATTCATAAAACATCACATGTTGAAGTACTGTTGATGGTACTTCAATATATGAGGGACACAGTTCAGCCAAGTTTCCACCACATCCTAAAATAGTGCCAACAACTGGGGACCAACTATTCAACAAGCCTGTTGAGTATGCTTCATTTAAAAACCATAGCAGCAGGGAATGTAAACTAGTTCAATCACTCTGGAAAGCAGTATGGAAATTCCTCAAAAAACTAAACATAGAGCTCCCCTATGATCCAACAATCCTACTCCTGGGCATTTACCCAAATTATCACAAACAAGGCCACACTAAAGCTACCAGCACAACTATGTTCATTGCAGCATTATTTACCATAGCTAAGATATGGAACAAACCCAGATGCCCCTCAGTAGATGAATAGATCTAGAAGATGTGGTATATATACACAAAGGAATTCTATGATTCCATCAGAAAGAATGACATCACTCCACTCATAAGGAAATGGAAAGACTTGGAAAAAATATTAAGTGAAGTAATCCAGACCCAAAGAAACATATGTTCCATGGTTTCTCTCATTTGTAATAATTAGTATATGTCTAGGATATTCTCAGCAGAGATTAACAATTGCTCAATAGCTATGTACATATAACCATATAAAATTATGCTAATCAAAATGAACTCAGAGGATTTTTTAAATGTATTGTATGAAGTTATTTCTTTTTTCATTCATATTTTTCTTTTCCTCTGGCTTCTCTTGTTGTCACTGAGTTTTATTTTGGTACCCTGTGTCTTGTATATACATTTATCTGATTTGGGGAAGGGAAGGGAATAACAAAATGGTGAGACACAGTACAAAGAGTGAACCAATGCAACAGCAATACTCATGAGACATTATGTTGGAAATGAACTTTACAACTTGGGAAGGAGAGGAGTCGCAGGGGAAGGAATGTGGAAGAAGACAAGAAAGGAGTTAACACTGTTCAACAAGAAATGTACTTTGGGAGTGTAGTTGTAGAGATGAGAGGGAAGGGATGGTAGGGGTAAAACAAAGGAGGAGGCAACAACGCTTGATAGGAAATGTACTCATTACCTTGCTTATGTAATTGTAACCCCTCTGTACGGTATTTTCACAATAAAAAACTTATTTTAAAAAAGAAATATACTCATTACCTTACTTATGTAACTGTAATCCCTCTTTTACAATAAAATAAATTTAAATTAAAAACAGCTAGGTGCCCATGACTACATCTGTATTCCTAGCTACTCAGAAGGCTGAGATTTGAGGATCACTGTTCAAAGTCAGCCCAGGCAGGAGCATCCGTGAGACTCTTATCTCCAATTAACCACCAGAAATCTGGATGTGGCACTGTGGCTCAAGTGTTAGAGTGCTCGTCTTGAACTGAAGAGCTCAGGGACAACATCCAGGCCCAGAGTTCAAGCTCTACCACTGACAAAAAAAATAGCAGTTTCATTTAAACAAATAGAGGGGTGGGAGGCAGGGGGCTATAGGTGGATGAAGTCTTCTATATTCTCTTCTCTCAAATTACTATCTTTTCAAATCTCCTACCCTGACTGACAGAGTCTTGAGACTAACCCTGGTTTCTCCTAGGCTCATTATGGCCATTTCCAACAAGAAGATAGTTTCCTCCCTACTCAGAAAATAAATTAGATAATAAATTATGTAGGTCTAATAACCCATCTTGATTTTGAAATATGCCTTTTTCTCACTCCTGCAGAACAAACAAGAATGTGGCCCTTACTTCATATTCCACATGCTTCTTGTGATACCTTTCCCACAAGCATTCTGGGTGCCAGGCTCTGTGCTCAGGGGCTCTAAACTCACACAGGAAGTCCATCTTGAGATGAACTCAATCATATTGAGTAAACTCTTGGAGTTCACACAGCTAATGAGAGATGAAGGCAAATTTGAGACAAAGAATATCTATCTCTAAATCCAGATTTCTTAACCTTAATAAATATACATTTTCCAAAAGTCCATTCCACCTTGAGGACTGTACATCATGATAGCGAGGTGCTGGAGCAGTAAAAGTCCTGTAGCAGAGACAATAAATTGTCCTTCCAATATCACTCTTCCCTTCTTTCTTACTATTAGAACCCCAATTCTGCATTGTGATAATGATAGGCCCAACCAGAAAGGCATAGTTAAAGGCCTCCTTTGGCCAATGAGAGATGGCAACAAATCATTAAAGGGAACTTTCTGAGAAATATTTTAAAGGGTAATGACTCTGACAACTACCTTGAGCTCCTGTGCAGGAAAAAAAAAAACCCAAAACAAATCATACCACAGGAATGAACAGAGTGACTTCTAGAACCCTGAGCTTTGAGAGTTGTTATATCTGCCCTCAGCTGCATACTCTGGATTCTCTCTAGGTGAGAAAAAGTGAGCATTTAATGACTGATTGTCTGTACTGCTGAATTTTGTGTCTTTATTACTCAAGACCAAAAGTCAATCTATCAGAAACTGGCTCTCTGTGAAGCTTACACCCATACTTGTTAAAGGGTCAGACAGCCATGGCAGCTGTTGGTACCCTGAAGTATGCCCTGACACACAGCATGGCGTGAACAACCTCAAATGGTCAGGTCTATGTCTAATGGTTCCCGACCAGGCCAGAGAACTTATTACTCGGAACTATTTTTACTCACAACATTGCTAACACCAAATGTGTGTTTATTTATCTCACACCAACCAGTTTGCCAATTCTCTGGATATCAACTGGGTCTCTTAAAATTCAATTCAGTTCTAACATCAGCAACTTGGAGTTAGTGAAGACCCTCTTCAACCTGTCCTCTAGACGCTAACTACAAGGTATAAGCTGGTAGTTCCCACAACCTCCGTACTCAAGTTCAATACTTTGCTATAGAGGTTCACAAAACTCAGAAAATTACTTTTCTTTCTATTTTCAGTTATTATAAAGGATATAGCTCAGGAACAGCCCAATAGGACAAATATGTGGAACGAAATATGGGCGAAAGGGCAGAGAATTCCCATTCCCTCTTAGGGTTCTAATCTTTTAACATCTCAATGTATTCTCCAACCTGGAACCTCTCGAAAGCCCGTTAGGTCATAGACACATACCCCCTCTCCCATAATCTCAAAGTGTCCTCTAACCTGGAAGCTCCCAAAACCCTATTTGGTCACACACATTTATTAAACAAACCAAACTAGTAGTCTTGTTTGGGAGGATTCCCACCATGTGACTCCTTTGAACAAAATGAATATCAGAAAGCTGAAAAATGATTTGTCAGTAGCTGGGCGGGGGGTGGTGTAGTGGGGTCAAAGAAAAGGGGAAAGGAAGAATGGATGGATACATCATCATATTCATTATATTCAGTGTACATATGTGAATATGGAACCACGTAACCTGAGGAGCTAGGTGGGGTTGGGAGAGATGGGGGGAAGGATGGAAGGGCTGACATTGATCAAGAAGCATCGTACTGATAACCTGACTTACCAAACTGCAAACTCTTTACGCAACGACTTAATAATAACCACAAGAAAAAATAAATTTAAAAGGTGTATATATTTATACTGACTGACCTGCTGAATTGAAACCACTTTTACAAGTAATTAAAAATAATAATAGTAATAAAAAGTTGAACCCATTAGTCTTTCTAGGAAGGTTCCGTTACATCAGCATGGCTGATTAAATTGCAGACCGCTTCTGACTGACTCCATCGCCAGCATCTCTCCCCTCTCCAGAGGCCAAAGGATGGGGCTGGGAGTTTCAATCTTCTCACTGAATATTAGATCCTCTGGCAATCGGCATCCATCCTGAAGCTACCTACAAGCATGACTTCTCTACAATAGAAGGCACTTCTTTTGAGAAGTCTTGTGTCAGGAACCAGAGAAAAGACTAAATAAATATCATAATTATCTCAAAACTACCTGGATAGTGACTTCATACTCCAGATATACTCTGGATTCTTATCCCTTCCTTTTTGACCTCTAGTCAACATGGGATCAAGGAACCCTAAAGCAGTTAGCACATCACATACTCAATGATATAGCTCTCTATAATTTACCAAACACATTCACAAACATTATTTCTATTGTTACATAGCTTTGACAACGGGTAAGGATAGGTTTGGCTCCCTGATCTCAAAACTGGACTTGGGATATCTAAGCCATCTGCCCAAGGTAGAGCCAAGGTACATATATAGCCCTTTAAACTTTAGGTCCCCATTTTTTCCACTGTTAGTGCTCGGTGCCCTGCATCTTGTATATACATTTATCTAATTTGGGGAGGGGAAGGGAAATAATAAAATGCTGAAATAAGAATACAGGCTGACCCATTGTAACAATGAGCTGTACAAGACACTATGTTGAAAATGAACTTTACAACTTCAGGATGGGGGTGGAGAGGGAGAAGCTGGGGAGGTGGGGAGGGAAGGGATGGTAGGGGAAAAACAAAGGAGGAGGCAACAATGCTCAATAGGAAATGGACTCATTACCTTACTCGTGTAACTGTAACCCCTCTGTACAGTATCTTTACAATAAAAATATATACCAAGAAAAAGATTTCTTAGATTCTAATGAGAGGGAACTGAGAATCAGCTCAGTTCAAGCACTCTGTAGCAAATCTGTCTGGCTACTAACTGCCTATTTTTAATTAATAACTGAATTACTCATTGTTTTCAGAAAGCTGAGCTACACACTTATTCCAGTGAGTGACTTCCTGGTGTTAAAAGCCAATACCATCTACATCCTGTGCAAATTGCACAGTTATTTTCTTACAAGCTAGACAATTGTAGACAAGTTTACTGACAGCTCTGCAAGCACTCAACAGATACATCCCTTGTTTGGGGACAATGGCAGTATTTCAGGCAGCATCGATGTGGTGGAAGACAGTAAGTAACTCACAATTTTCAAGACTTCTAGAGGTCAGGATTCTGAAAATGGACAGAAACAAAGTGATGTTAGGCAGCCAGAATAACTGAAAATCTCACCATACAATTATACAAAGGCTAACCCCATGAGAATATCATAGACCAGAGCCAAAGTACCTCAGTTAGCACAGTATATCAATAGTTGTTTCTACAATAACACAACCTAACAAACTATCAGTGACCCAGAATAAGTGTGACACATAAGTGTTTGATGCTCTTGTGCTGAGGACTGGTGAGCAGCTTCATCCTGGGGTTCTGTGTTGGCCAGCTCCTGGGACAGCTGGAATGACTTAGCTTTGTTCCACATGGCTCTCCCCCTCCAAAAGTCTAGACCAGTCCTGCTCTTCTGGCGCTGGGGAAGAAATCACAATAGCACCCAACACCTCATGAGGCCTCACTTTGGAACTCCTTTCCTTCACCAGCCGAAGCAAATCACAAGACCAGCCATCCCGTTCTTAAGGAGTAGGGAAACAAAATCTGCCCCTCTATTAAGAGGAATTACAAAAATCACTCCCCAGAGGATCTTATACAGGGAAAGAAACTGAGGTCATTGCTGCAAGCAATCACAAGAATCCACCACAAGCCACCACAAGCACTTCTCTATCACTTCTGCCCTGAGACTACACATCACTTCCTTACATCACTACCTGTGTGGCTTCTCCATGCGTCTTTGCATCCCAGCTCCAGATCCAAGGCTCTAGACAAGTACATTGGGACAGTCAGGTCCAGATCCTGTGCTTCATTCTTTTAGGTACAGAAGCCCTAAAGGTATCTCAACTTTTTCCCACTTTCTCAGCAGATGTGTTCTACACCTCACCAAGACTCATGAGATAGGGATGACACCAAACACAGGTGTTTGCTATTCAGGTACTGGTTATCCAAAAGCCAGCCAGATGTTGTTCTAAGTCACCAAGCGTCTATTGTGGTATACGGCAGAACATCTCTACCTTGTCCCGCCCGCCCGCCACCCCAGGTGTCCATGTATTTCATCATATAGCTCTGCTGCAGCCTGCCTCACTCTCTGACACTGTTCTCCACCATGGTGATGTGAAATTCTCTTCTGCTGTTGCTCAAAGTGGGCAGAGCTCATTGGCATCACAGCCCTTCTAGCTCCAAAGCCAGCAGCAACCATTAGGATTGCAGGCTTTTAGCAGGCAACACCTACTTAGCTCAGCAGCAGACCATGTCTGAGTGTTAAATCTTCACTGCACAGCTATAGCTTTCTTGGATTCTTGTCTCAGAACTTTGACAAATAAAGTCTAGGACAGCAGGGGATGAGTGTGAAGAACTTAATTCAGAGAAGGATCTTGATCAAGCCTTCCGCCACTCTGTCTGTGTATCTGCTTTTCTAGTCCATTTTATGACCTCTCTTTCTCTTTCTCTCTCTCACTCTCTCTCTGTGTCTCTGTGTCCCTCTGTCTCTTTGTGTCTCTCTGTGTCTCTCTCTCCCCCTTCCCCTTTCTTCCTCCTCCCTCTCTCTTCCCTCATTCCCTCTTTCCCTCACTCTCTCTGCCTCTGACTCCAGGAGTTTTTATGCCCTGAGCTGTGTTCTGATTGGTCATCCTTATGCAAATGAAGCACAGATCAGTCAGAGAAGATCTGCTGAGTCAATGCAGATCTTCAGACTTGAAATTGTAGTTCTCAATTAGGACTGTCTCTTGTACCCCCAGACCCTCAACTAAGATTATGAGGAACAAGTAAGGATGGAGGTAGGACATTCTAGTCTCTACAGCTGGGATTTTTGAAACAATGCTTTCCACTGTAAGTTATTCTTTAGGTGTCCTGGGTCCTAACTAATCTGCTGAATATTTCAGCATTTGAACTAAACTTACCTTTTCAGTGGCTCAAGTAGGCCAATGGGATGTTAGCAGATGTACACTAAGCCAAGGTTTGTCATGGCCATTTACATTAGGACTAGTCTTTTTTTACCTCTGCACCATCCTGGGATCATGCCTAAGCTAATCTGAGAGAATGAGGGATAGTTGGACCAGAGCCAAGGGACCCTAGTTGTCTCAGCCTAGATCAGACTACTGACAGCTTGACAAGTCAGCCCAGATGGGTGCAACCATCTAGCTAATCCTTAGCAGATTCAAACATGTGAACAATCAAAACTGATTGTCACATGGCCCTAAGGACATGGCATTATTACGGCAATGGTTAACTGACACAGCCAGTTGTCATATTCATAAACCCATTTCACTCTCAGCCTATGAACTAGATATTGAAATTTTCATTGACACAGGCTGGAGGCATGGCTGACCAGCAAGCACAGGTCCCTAGGTTCAAACTTCAGAACCACTAACACAAAAGAAAAAAAATCCACAAATCAAAAATTCTACATATGAAATTTTCATTGATATGGAGATTACATAAACTGCCTAAAGTCTGGCTGGATTTGAGAGTGGGCTTCACACAAGAGAAATAATTCTTCCTCATGAATGTATGTTTACAAAGAAGCCCATGATTCTGACTTGAGCCAGATGTCACTCAGAAATGAGTGAGGAAGACTTGAACAACAATCAAGAAACTATTGTAGAGTAAAACCTGGATATAATGTCAAATTATTTCCTGACCTTCAAAGTTCCTAAGGTCACCACAAACAATGATCTAGAAATCCTTTTAAGGCCTGTGGTTTCTCTTTATAACTGGCTTAACTGTCATAAACTTGGCCTGCCCTCTGCTGAGAATATTTAATGGACATAGATATCCCATGGGACATAAGCTATTACCACAGATGCCAAGTGATATGCCATATATCAAAATGCCTAGCACATGGTAGGTACTCTTTGGATATTGTGCCCTTCCTTTGACTTTCTTACCCCATCTACAAGTATATCATCATATCATCATATCATCACTGGGTGCTGGTGGCTCATGCCTATAATACTAGTTACTCGAGAGACTGAGATCTGAGGATCGTGGTTCAAAGCCAGATCTGACAGGAAAATCCATGAAATTCTTACCTCCAAGTAACCAGCAAAAAGCTGGAAGTGGTATTATGGCTCAAGTGGCAGATTATCAGCCTTGAGTTGAAAAAGTCAAGCCTGACTTTGAAGCCATGCATTCAAGTCCCAGTACTGGAACACAGCACATACAAAACCATATTATCAAGCCTTTTTATTCTCTGTAAAATCATGGCTCTTTGAGTCTGACAGATCCAAACTTATGTGTTGTTTCAATAAATACAATATTATACCACTATGTGTTAAATACTAAGAATACTAACCTAAAGCTGACCTTGAAAAGTTTAAAAATAAGTGGGAAAAATTAGTGGGAAACATTCTCAGAAGCAGATTGAATTACTAACCTAAGGTAACTAACCTAAGGTAATGGTGCCAAGTGAGCTATCGTACGCACCACATTTGGAGAAAAGTAATGAAAATGTCCAATATATTACATTAAAAGGAGATTTTATTCATTTAATCTCTATAAAAATATGATTGATTTTCAATTTTTGTAAAGAAAAATATACCATTTTAATTTCTCACATTATTGAAATTTATTGTTAATTTTCAATTTCCAATACATAAAAGCTGAAATCTATATTACTTTTGATACATGTCTATATTTGCCTAAGCCCACAAAGTCATAAAAGTATCATTTTATGGTTGAAAATAAAACTTCATAGCATAATAAAAGTTCAGTTTATCCATTTATTTAAGTTCCATAAAAGACATCATTTTAGTGTTTTTGATGATAAATACCTTTTGAAGTAAAGGATCCTTCTCCAGATAACTCCAGTTCTCCATGCTACATTGTGAGAAAAAAATTAGCAGAATAAAGTTCAAGAATTCTAAAGAAAGAACTTCTGGAGCAACAAAGTTAAATATGATTTTACCTTGATTACATATATATATGTATATATATGTACACGTGTGTGTACATACACACACACACACACACATATGCTAGCATTTGCTACGAAGAATCGCCTGTCATCTTGTCATCTTGTCCCAGGATAGATTTGAAAGCCATTAATTTAACTCCTACATTCAAAGCCCTTCTTTGAAGGAAGTTTGACTCCCCAGGCATTAACTCCCCATCCAAAACTTACCTGAAACAATTTAAACATTAGTGTCCACAGGACCAAATCTGCATTTCTATGGGCAGCTTCTGTGAAGCAGAAGCAGAACACCAATGGAAGAGAGGGAACAGCAAGTTTGGCAAAGTAGTAAGGAAAGCCAGGGAGCATGTGGAGAACAGCCCTCAGTGTTAATCTGCCCATCAGCTGGTAAAGTGCCCTGAGATAGCAGTGGGGTCCTGAACGTCCATCCTCAGGAGAAGCTGGACAAGAAGGAGAACAGGTCAAGTCAACAAACTGCTATTTAAACGACTCACTTTACTACAGAGGGATCTCAGCTTTGGCTGAAGTCCTTCCAGGCATAAGGTTGAAAAAAAATCACAAAAGTCAAAACGACCCTTAAAAATCCATCGGATTGCCCATACAACATTGGGATTTTTCTCTTGAATCTGAAAGGACCGATGGTGGCAATGTTATTGCTACATGTTGAAAACCAGCATGGCGGTCCTATCACCATCCCATTCCCATTATGTCCGGGGCTCCCTCCAGCAGGGGAGCCCATGACTCCTTTAAAGACGTGCCTGGCTTGTGTTAGAGATTATATTTTAAGAAATAATGACTATGTTAAACGCCATGAACACACTTGATGTAGTAAGAGGTATACAGTGGAAGAGACAGAGAAAATTCACCTCTATGACAGTACACATGGAATCACACATAAAGCATTCCCCACTATTTTGTACTTGTGTGTGCTGGTTCTGGGGCTGGAATTCAAGGGCCTCACATTCACTCAGCTTTCTTGCTCTTGGCTGGTACTCTACCACATAAGCTATGCCTCCAGAGTTTATTTTTGCTGGTTGGAAATGGAGTCTCACGGATTCTTCTGCCTGGAATGGCTTCAAAATACAATCCAACAGATCTCAGCTTCATAAGTAGTTAAGATTACAAGTGTGAGCCACAGTTATTTGGCTACCCACACTACTTAAATTTGGTTTTACTTTTCTGGAAGGAGAGGAAATTGGAAAATTAAATTGGAATACAGCTGAATGCTGGTGTCTCACATTTATAATACTAGCTATTCAGGAGGGTGAGATCTGAGGATTATGAATCAAGGCCAGCCTAGGAGACTCTTATCTCCAATCAACCACCAACTATCCAGAAGTAGCACTGAAGCTCAAGTGAGTACCAGTCTTGAGTAAAAGAGTTTGAAAACAGTGCCCAGGTTCTGAGTTCAAGCCTCAGGACTGGCATAAAAATAAATAAATGAATAAGTAAATAAATAAATCTACAGGAAGGCAATGCAATGGAACTATGCTATTTCATTTTGCCTATACCTGATCTATCCAATGACCAAGTGACAACTCCAAATTGGGATAGGTTATATGTATAAATACACTGCATGTCAAAGACTATCCAAACAGATATGTAAAATGTCTCATTGAAACTTTATTTAGAAAACATTTTTAAATATATTTAAGTGTATTGGTTTAAATCAAATCGTACTAAAATTTATTTTCACTGTTTTCTTCTTAATTTTCATTTTAATGAGACTACTAAGAAATTTAAATCATGTAGCTCTTATCCTAATTCTGCTGAATAACATATTGGTCTTGGCCCAACTCCATACCAGTCTGGGAAAAATCTTTCAAGAATCCACTTCAGCAAACCAAGTTGGTTGTCATAGTTTACACCTATAATCATAGCTACTTCCAAGTATAGGTAGAAAGATCAAAGTCTGGGTCAGCCAACCTCAGGCAAAACCAACAGGATTCTAACATAACTAAAATAAAAGAGGAATAAGGATGTGGCTCAAGTTGTAGAGCTCCTGTCAAGCAAATGTGAGGCTCTAGGTTCAAACTCCAGTGTCATCAAAAAGAAAAAAGGAAATGCATTGGTCCAAAGTATCTTTTTTCTTTTTTTTCTTTTTTGCCAGTCCTAGGGCTTGAACTAAGCACTCTACCACTTGAGCCACAGTGCCACTTCTGGCTTTTTCTGAGTGGTTTATTGGAAATAAGAGTCTCACGGAGGCCATTTTGTAAAGAGACGAAACTGGATGGTTGATTCCTCATTGTCCACCTCAAGGAGCAGTTGACTTCTCACCAAACCTGGGAGTAGGCGATTCAAATAGAATCTCTTTTCTCTCCTGCCTTCAGTGAGTTTTTTTGATCTTCAGCTACATTTTGTGAGGAGCCAGACTATCATTCACAATGGCTGGCAATATTCCCAACAAGACATCCTCAATTCCATGAGCTCCTGTGTATTCACTGGGAATCTCAATATACTTGTGGTCAAGAAGTCTGACATGGAAGCAATCCTCTGGAAGTATGGCAAAACTTTGGGTTGCTCTGTTCATAAGGGTTTTGCCTTTGTGCAGTATGCTAATGAGAGAAATGCTTGGAGCGCTGTAGCAGGAGAGAATGACAGAGTGGTTGCTGGCCACGTTTTAGCTATTAGTCTGGCTGCAGAGCCAAAAGTGAATCGAGGAAAAGCAGGTGTGAAACGATCTGCAGTGGAGATGTACGGCTCCTCATTTGACTTGGACTATGACTTTCAAAGAGATTATTATGACAGGATGTGCCCAGCACCTGTGCCGCCACCACCCCCTCTATTGCTTGGGCTCTCTAAACAGCATTGTGGATCAGGAAACACTTCACACAGGGGCAAAAGTGACTTCAGTTCTAAGAATGGGCATCAAAGATCTTCTTCCATGTCTGGAAAGTTGAAAGGAGATGACCTTCAAGCCATTAAGAAAGAACTGACTCAGATTAAACAAAAACGTGGATTCTTTACTGGACAGCCTGGAAAAAAATTGAAAAGGGACAGAGCATACAAGCACACCTGTCCTGGTTGTCTACAGTTGAGGTGAAGAAGAGTAAGTCGGAAGAACAGAGCAGCAGCTCCCTGAAGAAAGATGAGCTTAGTGTCAAGATGGAGTCTGAAGGGGGTGCAGAGGACTCTGCTGAGGATGATGATGATGATAATAATAAAGATGGGATGGGGGAGACAGGCTGGAGTTGATCAAGGATGATGAAGAAGAAGCTGAGGAAGGAGAGGATGACAGCGACAGCGACAATGGTGAGCATGACTCTTCAGCACATCGTAGGGCTTAGGGACCTTATCTCATTATTTCTTTACCTAGGCACATGTCTTAAGATCAAAACTGCACCAGATCCTCTCCCCTAGGATCTTCAGCACCTGCTCACAGTCCTCCTATCCTTGTCCTTCCCATATTCATAAATTCACAGTGTCCTGCGCCTAGTTCCATTTTTACTTCCTTTGATAGTTTTGTTAAGTCTTACCCTGTAATTTTTGCTTTAATTAATTTTTTTGGGCCAGTCCTAGAGCTTGAACTCAGGGCCTGGGCACTCTCCTTGAGCCTCTCTGTACTCAAGGCTAGCACTCTACCACTTGAGCCACAGCGCCACTTCCAGCTTTTTCTGTTTATGAGGTACTGAGGAATGAACCCAGGGCTTCATGAAGGTTAGGCAAGCACTCTACCACTAAGCCACCTTCCCAGCCCCTACAAAAGGAATTTAGAGGGGAAAAAAAAGAGTCTCATGGGCTTTTCTTCCCCAGCCTGGCTTTGAATCACAATCCTCCAATCTCAGCTACCTGATTAGCTAGGATTACAGGTATGAGCCATAGGCACCCAGAGTTCAAAATATCTTTTACATTTAAGCAGATAATCTAGGACATCCCACTCCCCATCTATTTTTCCCTTCTATTTTTTTTCTTCAAAATAGCTCCAAAATATCCAAGTTCCAAAAGCCATCTATAAAACTACAGTATTTATGCATCACATAATCTCAGCTTTCTGTGTTTAATAGAAATTTGGGTTTTAGTTCCTTTTTCTTTTAGATGTCACATATTTTATTCAAATGTGAGGAAGTTACTTTTGTTTCAACATTTTATTATGAAATTTTAGAACACACAGCTAACATGTCGCAAAAGGAGGAAAAATCTATACTGTCTCAATTGTGACATCACTTATCTATAAGGGACATACAGCATCACATGCAAGAAGGAGAAGCCAGAGGCAGGTGGATAAAAGTCAGCTACTAATTCTTCTTCTCTGAAGAAAGCTGTGAGCCAGGACACACCCATAATCAGAGCACACAGGACATAGGGTCAGAAGGAGCTGGAGTTCAAGGGAAGCCTGGGCTACAGAATAAGACTCTGTCTCAAAACTGAGAAACTGTGTAGGGGGGGGGTGGGAGAGAGACAGAGACAGAGACAGACAGACAGAGACTAAACAACAAACACAGAGACAAGGACAGTGAGAGAAGGCAGCCACCTTGCATGTTTATAATTCTAGTTCTCAGCGAGTAAAGAAAGGGCTCCTGGATAGTAACGTGTGCCAACATTACCTCCTAGAAATAAGTACTAAAACTTTAGAATACTAAGTAGATAAAACAAGTAATAAGATAGCTTTGACTGCATATGGCCAAACCACCTCTATAGTTATTGTGTTCTTCACATTTCTCATTAATATTTTCTTAAGTGACATGATAATAGATTTTTGGTCACCTCTTTTTTGGGAATGGAGATGAATTCATTTGAAGTTTTCCATTTCTTAAATAGAAAGTAGAGAATATGGTATGGAGAGGATTGACATGAACAAAGGTAATCATTAGGAAAGATCTAGGCTCCACTTTGGAAAGATGTACAGGTAATAATCAAGTGAGCTATACCACTATGAATAAAGTGGAACAAGTCTTCCTGTGTTCAAATGCTCCTGACATCCCAAACTTCCTCATTATAATGTGAGAAAAGGCAATCTGTTCTGTCAAATCCAAGAGTCTCCATCTTGAAACCAGTTACCATTTTGTGCTAATATTTCCCTGGAATTATTTCCTTCTTAACTTCAAACGGCAACTACCAGCTGTGTCAAGGGTTTTAGAATAGACTCCCTTCCCTTGGCGGGAAAATTTTCACTGATGGACCAAGTGCTTCCTAACTTCCTCGCATCTCCTATGGCCCGATGGCCGGCTATGAATAGAATAGGAGCCTGACTGCTGACGAGAAGGAAGGACAGCATCATTCCTTGGGTGGAGATAAAAATAGAGCAGACAGCCATGCCTAGTTTGCCTGCCTAACTCTGAGTAGAAAGGTTATGCACCCTTCTGCTCAGAAATAAATTACCTTGACAACATCTCCTTTATCTCTTGTGTGTCTGGTTGTTTTTTACTTTTTCCTGACACCAGAGGGTCATGTCTTTCCAACAATAGCAAGTGACATCAGTGCCCTCCTGGATCCCTTCAGATCACCCTGCTTTCAGGGCCCAGAAGTTCATGTCTCCTCTTTTTCAGCCCTTATTCCTTGGCTTATGGCTAGGGGGGCATCTTGTAGCTGAATGTCCCTCTGGAGTCAGGGCTTCTGGATGACCACCTGGGCCCCTCTCTATTGGACTCTGAGGTCTGACAGTATTTTTGTCTTCTTCTTTTATTCTCCCTAGCTTCCCCACGGAGCCTTTCAGGAATGTCCTACCATCCACCTTAGCCCATTTATCAACCCAACACACTCATCAACCCCGACCCTCCCTCTCTCTTACCTCCTTCTCTCATCCCAGCAGCTTCCACAGTTCCCAAATTATTCCCCTTGGAGTCATTCATCCTAAACCCCACTCCATATGACCCTGATTACCACACTCAAACTCAGAACACATTCACCCATCTGTTGCCTTGTTGGTCCATGTAGCATTCTGAGTCCCCCTGTCCACATGGGCTTTCTCGGGCTCTCCTAAGTCACTGGTTAGTCCACTGTTCTCTCACAGTCCTGTGTGAATACTACCAATAGAATAAACACTGCCTAGCCTCGGATCCTGCCTCTGCTACTTCCAACTGGCTGGCCTAAGATAAGTTACTTGAATCTCCTCACTCAATTTCCACATCTGTAAAATGGACTTAAAAGTCAAACATCCTGTTCATCTTCTTGAGCAAATAAAGTAAAATAATTTATATGTAAAGTAGTTCCTTCCACATGGCTGGTATTACCCATAGTTCTTTATGTACCCTCTGGCTTTCTTTCTTTCTTTCTTTCTTTCTTTCTCTTTCTTTCTTTCTCTTCTTTCTTCCTCCTTCCTTCCTTCCTTCCTTTTTTCCTTCCTCCCTTCTTTACTCCTTCTCTCCCTCCCTTCCTCCTCTCCTTCCTCCCTTCCTTTCTTCTTTTTTTTTGTGCCCATACTAGAGCTTGAACACAGGGCCTCTTCCTCTTCTAACTTTTTGCTCAAGGCTAGAACTTTACCAATTGAGCTACATCACACTCCCAGTTTTTTGGGGGTTGAGATAAGATTCTGACAAACTTTTCTGCTGTGGCTGGTTTCAAACTGCATTCCTCAGATCTCAGCTTTCTGAGTACCTAGGATTACAGGTGTGAGCCACCAGTGCTTAGCTTATGGGACTGTTTTCCTGTTAGCTCCTCAAGGGCAAAAGTCTTACCATACTTACTTTAAGTGTGTGGTAAGTAATAAGTGTTCTCCATCAAGCAGCACTTCCTTGGGCAAGAATAACACTTGAAGTCATTAGTGCCAAATCCCTTTGGGTCCCATGATTTGCATACCACCTTCAAGATTGTTTTCCATATCACTCTGTAGCCTAAGCTACTAGTTACTATTCTTCCTTATTTCTTTTTGGCAGTACTGAGGATTGAGCTCAGGGCCTCACATTTGCTAGGCAAACGTTCTCCTACTTGAGCTGCACTTCCAGCCCTTAGAGCAATAACCTGGCTTTATGCTAAGAAACATACTAAGATCAATTGCAGGGCTAATATATTTTCTAATGTTTTACTTAGTGTTAATTAAAATAAATATGTAACCAACTGTATAATAATCTCAGGTACCCCATCTAATCCCTACTTGACTTTGGAAAACTATCTGAGGAAATAAGTAACTAGTCCATAGATACTCAAGAATGTGATGAATAAATATCAAAACAGCAAGAAATCATAAGACCTCAAGAGAGAAAGATCTCTGTTCTGAGCCTAGGCTACTCTCTGTGATCTTCATCATTCAGCTGCTATTAGACAAATGCACAGGCACAGAAGATGTGTTACACATTTTGCCTCCTCCAGTAAAGGAAGGCCAGTATTACACCAAGAACCAGGACCCTTTGCAATTGAAAGCAAAAAATAAATAAATAAATAAATAAAAGTAGGCATCTGTGATTATAGGCATGCCTATAATCCTAGATACTCAGGAGGCTGAGATCTGAGGGCTGTGATTTGAGGCCTGCTAGGGCAGGACAATCCTTAAGGTTCTTATTCTTAATTAACCAGCAAAAAAGACAGAAGTAGACCTACAGCTCAAGTGGTACTACACAGCTAGACAAATCAGTACCAACACACACAGACACATACACACACACACAGATTTTACAAGGCTTTTCCTTTTTTTAGAAAAAGCACACATTGAAAAAAAATAAACATACATTTAGACTTCTTGGCTTGTTGGAATTTGCTTCTATAGGAGGTGACTTTGAAGCCAGAAAGAATTTAACAGATGAAGCAGGAAAACATGATAGGGAGAAGCTAAATGGAGAGGGACCCATACCCCACCCACCTGCGATGAAGTTTGGATTGCCATCACGGTCACATCACTCTAAGGTGACCCTGTCCCCAGCCTTTGCTGTCTAGCCCAAGGGAAATCATAGGGGAAAGTCCCCTGGGGTTTTCTTGCCACCACTGCTCCATCTGAGCTATGAAATGTGAAGTTGAATTACCAGGTGGTAGCATGAGCTAACTCTTACAAGAGAAACTTTAGACCAATGATTATCAATTGCACTTGGAGTTTTAGGTAAGACTTATGGTAAACAAGAAAATACTAGAATCTGAAAAGATGCAATCGCATTCTAGAAAGGCATCTCCGTTAGATGACTTATGTTCCCAACAGCAGGAGCCAGAGCCAGCAGTTAGATGGGAGCAGAGAAAGGAATTGTCCCAGTGTGGTAGTTTACACACCTGCTCCCCTCTCCCAGCTACCTTGGCATTTATCATCTGGGAGAGGAACTCAAAGGCCCCAGCAACACACCAGACCAGCAGAATCACACCTTCACATCTCTCTTCACAGGTGTGCACTGAATATTATGACATTTGTGAAAATGGGACCACGTTAGTTGAAGGTGAAGAATGAGGCCGTGAGAGATGGAGGAGAATGATGAAAAGGAGGACTCTGATTAAAATGCACTGTTTTCACACACTGGCATGTTGAACTGAAACCTCTTTGTGCAACTACTTAAGGAAAATAACCAAGAGAAATGATATATGAATATCAAAAAAATCACTTCTATGCACATTAAGGCTTGATGCAACCTTCCTAGCCTCTCTGTCACCCTATGGGGTCACAAACCCATGATCACTGGGCTCTTGACTTCTTCTTTTTCCCAGCAGGCCTCCAAGTCCCACCTCTCCTTCACCCTCATTGGCCTTTCCTCATAACCTCTGTGCCAACCTGATCAATAACATATTTTACTGCTCATATTTGTCTTGTCTTATGACCTTTGCAGGTACTGCTTTCTTTGCCTGGAACTCTCTTCAATTTGTCGACACTAACTCTTCCATCAGTCTCCACTTAGACAGGTCCTGCTGTCCCTCACTCTAACACAGATCCCTACCATTCATTCCCTCTGTAGCCAGCAACTCCTTTCGTTCAGAGCACTCACTACAATCTGTGATTACGAATCAGCTTGGCCATGGTAGACCAATATACTACAGACCACCTGGCACCTACACAGGCCTGAATCAGAATCAGTACTTAGTGAACACTACTTACATGAATGAATAATTGAAAACAGTTTCTTTGCTGCAGGATTCCCCATGCTAATGAGCATCATCAATCTTCAAGAGAATAATAAAGCATTCAGTGTTTTGAAAACTGATTTGTCTCTCTGCAGAAAATCTATTCGTGTTCTAGAGGACACAGAAAAGAGTTTGAAAAATCCTGGGGTATATAAAGGCGAGGGAAGAGAAGGCTTCTTGAAGTCAGAGTGTCACAGAAATCTAGAGAAGATTAAACAGTAATAAAATTGCTCCCTTTTAGAACTTCTTAGAAGCACTGTGAAAGATTACACTGTGTTCTCAAGTCTTGTGTAAATCCCCAGACAGGGGCATGAAGATTTATCCATCAGTGAAACATCCAGAGAACATCACAGACTCCAGTGGAAGGGAAGAAAAGATGTGAATCTCTAGCTACCATCACTAAAAAGACATGGCACAGTTAGAAAGTCAGCACCACCATCATTTAGACATCAATTTGCTGAGCTATCTTCCCCTATGGTCACTGTATGGCACAAGTACAATAAAATTGTCTAGAAAAAGCAGAAATATGTCACTTTTGAGGATACTACAAAGCGAAGGAGTTCCGGTTCCCATTCTTGGGAAACAACCCATCCCAAATGCAGTGGCTTAAAACAATAATGATCCTTTCTTTGGCTCACAAATCTTTGATTTGTGCAGGCCTCTGAGGGAGGTTCATCTCTGCTTAGTCTGTTCAACCTGAACAGCCTGTCTACAGCCTAGAGCATCATATCTATAGAGAGCTCACTTGGAGCATCTGTACCTGGAGTTGTGCTTGGAGGCTCTGCCAGGTTTCAGTTCCTCTTCACTTGAGCTTCTTCAAGGATGTTTGGCCTGCTTCACAGTGGTTTACATATCCCAAGACAGTCATGAAGCTTCACCACCTTAGCTAACATGGCCACAAAAGTCACAGTTTCACTTTTGCTGTCATCTGGTCACAGACATAGTTATAAGCTGACACAGGCATAGTATGGTTTGGGGGGGGGTTGTTTTTGTTTTTGGTCGGTCATGAGGCTTGAACTCTAGGCCTGGGTGCTGTCCCTGAGCTCTTCAGCTCAAGGCTAGTGCTCTATCACTTGAGCCACAGCACCATATCCAGCCTTTTCTGTTTATGTGGTGCTGAGGAATTAAACCCAGGGCCTCATGCATGGGAGGCAAGCACTCTACCTCTGGGCTACCTTTCCAGCCCCATAGTTACAAGACTATCAAGACTAGAAAGGAAAACAACAGGACGTCACTTCTCAGTGGGGACAATGATCAAGATGCATGGTACTATACAGTAATTTGTTGAATTGAATACCTTTCATAAAGATAATAATAAACAAAGCTTTGTTGGGGACGATGGCAAAATTCTTGAAGAGGATTCAAGGTGGGAGAGGCAAGGGGAGTCATCTTTGGGAAAGACAACCAATCATCGAAGAAGAGGTGTAAAATAGATGTAAAAAGATCTTTCTAAAGAGAAGAAAGAAGGAAGGAGGAAAGGAAGGAAGGAAGGAAGGAAGGAAGGAAGGAAGGAAGGAAGGAAGGAAGGAAGGAAGGGAAGAGAAGGAGGGAGGGAGGGAGGGAGGAAAGGAGAGAGGGGGAAAGCATGTGAAAAAAACCTCTCTAGATCTTCCTTTATTGTGGAGTAAATATTAATCTATGTCAAGGGAGAGTAGTAGATTTGTTCCCCAAAATGTGGAGACTTGACCCAGGAAACTCTGCATAGGTCAACTGGAAATACTAAGAACACAGCTCACCCCACCACACTATGAAATTGATGAAGGATAAGCAGACATTGTTCAAGAAACATAAAACAGGTGAATGTGCTGGTAAGAACACACTAGAAACCCAGCATTAGTAGCTTACACCTATATTCCTGGCTACACAGAAGGCTAAGAGCTGAGGACTGACAAATCCAATAGACTCTTGTTTCCAATTAAGCAGCAAAAAGCTGAAATTGGAAATGAGGCTTAAGTGGTAGAGCACTAGCCTTGAACAGGAAAAAAAGCAAGAAAGTGAAGCCCTGACTTCAAGCCCCAGTACCTGTATAAAAACAACCAAACAAAAAATCCACACTCAAACAAACACAAAACCTGTTCTTTCACCTATAAGAAATACTCCAGGCTGGCCAGCAAGAAGGATTGGAAAGCACAGGCTATCAAATAAGTCCTTGCTTTTTGGGGAGAGTTTCAATGTCCGATGTTGTCACCATGACAATCCTGCAGTGAGCCTTGAAAGATAAGCAAGATTTAAATATTCTGCCAAGCAAGAAAACCAAACAACAGACAATGGGGAGAATGAAGCCACAAAAAGTGATCTCTTTTTTTCTCTCTTATCTTCTCTTTCTCCCAGTGTTAGAAGACACATGCTTTGTGAATGCATCCAACATACAAGAGGCCCTGAATAAATCTGTAAACAGGAAAAATGTCTCCTTCCTTGGCCTATCACAGGTCTGAAAATTTCTACCATCATTCTTTTGGCTAGTATGGCAGACTTGGAGACACACCACTCCAAGAAAGGACTCATTGCCAGGTGTCAAGAAGAATAGGCAGGGGCTATCCCAGCTCAGTAGCAAAGCGCTTGCCTAGCAAGCGCAACGTCCTGGGTTCGATCCCCAGTACCAAAAAAGAAAAGACCAAAAAAAAAAAGAAAAATAGGCAGCTGTCAACCTCCAGCTATTAATGTCTTGAGTCTGCCTCTACTTTTCAGACCAGGTTGATGTTCTTCTCAGGGTAACCCTGGCCAGTGAACAGGAATCACCCAGAGAGGAATCTGGTTGAACAGTCATCCCACAACCCACTGAAGACTAACCACATACTCAGCATCTCTATTTACTCCAGTGTCTTCGCACAGATTCTTCTTGCTCACAGTATGAGATTCTGGATATTTTCTGCACTTACATTTCCTGCTTCCACTTCTGTATCTTTTCAACTACTGCTCCCGCTTCTCAAGGCCTGCTTTGGTTGAAATCCATGCAGAAGGCTTGTAGTAGGCTGACCTGATCACTGCAGAACAGAGCCACTAATGGCTCACAGGAGCTTTTCCAGCTCAGCTGCATTCTAGGAGGATAATGAGTTAATGCCTAGAAGGTGTGACCCTCAACGGTTAGGGGAAATAGGACTCAAGGAGCGAATTCACTGGCTTTTTTATCTGCCAGGAGATGATTTTTAACATGAGGCCTCCTTGCTTTCTCAAAGAGTCTGCAGTAGGATTGTTTTAGGTCACGCTGTGACAGCTACCCAAGATTTCTTTTGGTCGGTCATGGGACTTGAACTCTGGGCCTGGGCACTGTCCCTGAGCTGTTCAGCTCGAGGCAAGCACTCTACCACTTGAGCCACAGCACCACTTCTGGTTTTCTGGTAGTTAACTGGAGATAAGAGTCTCACAGAAGCTCCTGCGTGGGCTGGCTTGGAGCTGCAATCCTCAGATCTCAGCCTCCTGAGTAGCTGGGATTATAGGTGTGAGCCACCAGCATGCCCAGCCCAATATTCTTTTATGCTTTTCTTGGTTGTTTTTTGTTGTTGTTGTGCCAATACTCAGGCTTGAACTCAAATGTCCTATTTTCATTCAAGGCTGGTGCCCTACCACTTGAGGCACACCTCCACTTCCAGATTTTTGCTGGTTAATTGGAGACAAGAATCTCAAAGACTTTCATACCCAGGCTGTCTTTGAACCATGATCTTCAGATCCTTAGATCTCAGCCTCCTGAGTAGCTAGGATCATAAGCGTGAGCCACTGGCACTCAGCTCCCAGTATACTTCATTAGTATTCTCTCCTCTGTGTTTCCTTATTCCCTACTTGCATCTCCTAAAACCACCTCCTGAATGAACTACCCACAGCCAAGTTCTTGTCTCTGGTTCTATGCTTGGGGCACTTGACCTAAGACATGTCCTACTCAAACCACCAAATTTCCTTGGTAGCTGATTTTTCCCCCATCCCCTGCTTATTTGTATTTAGACAAAGTTCTCCATACCACATCACATACATACCACAGCCCCCAGTTATTGATGATCCTCAGGTCTAGATCTCTGGCCCACACACTCCAAGCAGAGGTGGATTGTGTCAGCATGAACATAGCCACCAAAAGCTGTTTCTCTGTCATTCCTTAGGAGGACTTCAAGCAAGACAGGCCCTCTGACCAACGGGTCAGTGTGGGATGAGAATATCTATATCTGCATCTTTACATATCCTGGTAGTATGTATGGCTTATTCTCCCATCATATCATGTACAAACTATATAGACAGCAGTATTTCTTTATACTTACAAGTGATTCAAGCACCTCAGACGTATAGCTTTTTTTCTTCTCTTCCTTTAGTTTCCTTCCTCCAATACTCTTCAGTGGATTCTGTAAAGAGGTATTAAACACACAAGGATTTCACAGTCAAATGTATTTGTGAAAAGGCATAGGGAAGGAGTAGAGCAGCCTGGGAGAGCATGATGCAAGTGTGACTCGCACTGAATGGGAATGGGAATGGGAACTGGGTGGATGGATGCATATTAGGTCACACTACAGACAAGGGAAGGTTTGATAGAAATGGTGGGGAATCCTAGAGCCACATTGGCAGACAAAAGTATTCTCTGGCTCCCAAGAACCGGTCACTATTGGCAGCTGCTGGTGGCTCACATCTGTAATCTTAGCTATTCTGGAGACTGAGATCTGAGGACCACAGTTCAAAGCCAGCCAGAGCAAAAAAGTCCATGAGATTCTTATCTCCAATTAGGCTGGTAGTGGATGTGTACCTTAAGTGGTAGACATGTTTGCTTTGAGCAAACATGTTAAGCAAGAATGCCAGGCCTCGAGTTCAGGTACCAGCACAAAAAAAAAAAGTCAGCATTACCATTAACATCCCCACCATCCCCATCACACCTAGTCATGGGTGAGGTGAAGCCCTTAAAGAATGGTCTTGGTACAAACGTGGAGCCAGATTTCAAGATGTAGCAGCAGAAGCTCAGTGATTACCCCCCTGTACTCATGTTTTGGGAGGCCAGGCTCATGGTTGCTCATGGAAGATGATATAATTGCCCTCTTATTTAGAACCTCCATGCTGGAGGATCTTCTTATATATGATATAGCCAAGTGGTTGGCTTTGGCCAGGAAATGTATCAGAAAATGCATGGCTTGCCATGTTGTTCTCTTTTTCCTCTTCTTTAACAACCAACAATGCTCCAAATAGAAGCATCAGCCTGAATTCTGAGGTAGTAAGTCCTTGACTAACCATTGGTATTATATAGTGACATCAAGAAATTTTCATCCAGGTACAATGGCTCGACCCTGCAATCCTAGCCAGAGAGCAGAGTATCTTAATTCAAGGTCAATTCAAGCAAAAAGACGTTCATGAGACCTTGTTCCAAGCAATGGCTGGGTGCAGTAGTGTGCATGTATCAGTTACCCCACACACACACACACACACACATGCCCAGTAACCTGGGAAAACACAAGTAGGAAGATTGCAGTCCAGACAGTCCAAATATAAAATAAGACCCTACCAACTAACCAACAAATAAACCACAAAAAGCAAATGGAAGCATGGCTCAAGTGGTAGAGCACTTAGCAAATACAAGGCCTTGAGTTCAATTCTCAGTACTGTGGAAAAAGTGGGGTGGGGGGGAAGAAATGTTTGTTATTGTATATCAATGAGATGTTAGTTCCTTTGTTTTCACAATGCACCCTAGCCTATGTTGACTAACACACAACTTCCACCATTTCTAGACCTGTTCTCTACATTCTCAAAAAGTTATCTTACTGCACCAGGATTTGAGAAAACAATTATTTTCTCCACTTGTGTTTCTCTATATCCCATTGTTATAAGCAATGAATTTGATGTTCTTACTGTTTGTTAGTTTTCTCATCCGCTAGCACTATTAAGAAAAATGTTGTGTTTTTACATCCTGAAAAGAATATTTTAAAGGAAAAAAATATAGTCATCTTGATTTTACAGTCTAGAACTTTTGTGATAGAGTATATACTTTACAGCTCTGTTGAGATAGATACCTCCTTGTATATGTTTTCTCAAAATATATATCCTGCATGGCTGTATATTTTCATCAATCATTTCCCATTATGTACTATAATTCTTTTTCCTTTTCCTCCTCTCTAAGTTCTTTACTGTGGATTCAAGGGAGTAAAACCACATTTAAGAACTTAATGTTCTGGATGAATTTAAACAACTTCAGATGAATAGGAAAATAATCCTGACAAGTGACAAAAGACTCATAAGTACAAATCCATTTTGGCATCTGTTTTCTCTATTATAAACTATGAAGGAAAAAATTAAGAAGAAAAACTGAAGCATACAACAGATGCTGATTTAGAGCAGTAACATTGGCTCCCTCCCCGCCCCCATCCCAATTCCTGTTGGACAATGCCAGCACCTGCTGCTACAGACTGTCGGGATTTGATGTATGACCTTCCTGCTCGCCAGAGATACAAGGGGCTTGGGAACAGTGTGGGAGATTTCTTTTGATTTAATCATAGATTAAAACAGGCTTTGAAACTTTTGGCAAGGAAAAGCACATCGAAATTTGTAGAACAATGTTTGTGAGGTTGCTTGGTCTTTGAGTAAAAAATAGAAAGAAGACAGAATGCTGACTAATTAGCACACTTAATTATAGGGATTTCTTACAGATGAATGCTCCTGTCAGCCTCTCTCCTGTCATAATGGTCATTACTAGTTTCAAGTCAGAAGAAATGAGAAAATTATACATGATACCTGGGAATACCTGGGAATTACTGTCAAAAGGGAATCCTGTGGATAACACCTAAAGATATCTTGTCTTCAAGACCATGTGTTATGCAATTTCTGGTTGATGTCCACATCCCCCACCCCCCGATCCTCATCCGCTGACTCTCTTCTCATCCAGAGACTTATTCTTTGGCCACTCTAGGTACCAAACACATTTGGTGTCTAATAAAATCATCAAAGTGAGTTCTGTTTCAGGCTTCCAGCGGTAGCGAGATATTCCAACTGGTAGAAATCAATCCAATTGAAGTACCCTTGAGCACAAATCAAATGAGACTAGACTGCAATTGAGGGAAATTATAGTCATAACTTTACTTTAGAAGCTAAGTCGGCTTTCTCTCTGCATGATCTCTGGAAATAGTATGGATGCTCTCGGCTATCAGCAATGATGCAGGTGCCAGAACACATTTATGCTAAAGAGCATTATTAAAATGTCTTTATCTATCTGGGGTGCGCCATCATTATTAAAAACAAAGCAGAGTGGAAAATAATAAAGTCAGATCACATTGAAGGGGTTCCAGGCATGATGTGCTAACACCACGATTAATGCCAGCACCCAGGGTGGGTTTCTAAAGTGTCCCGTCAATCAAAATGCAAACATATCACTGGTGGGGAACAGCTAAAAGCCTACTTTTCATAAGTGAGCTCTCCTACTGGGATTCCACGAGCCATTTCTGTAACTTAGTGTCCTGTAATTGTGCATATCAAATGAAACTTCTGATACATCCATTCACGGCATCATAGACTATGAAAGGGAACTAGGAACAACTGCCCACTCACCCCCTTCACATTCTGACTTGCGGAGTCCTCCGTGGGATAAGGAAGGAAAACTGAGGCCTACAAGGTTCAAATGAGGTCACATAGTGAGTCAGATAAAACCAAAATTTAAATCCAAGTCCAGAAGCTGTTTCCTCTCTAGAATAGTCTCACTATTAATCAGCAGCTTCCATGTATTTTTTTAAAATCAGAAGTGAGTAGGCTATGAATTATAAATAAACCAATAATACTCCACACCAAATCCCCCAAAGGTAACTGAGTGCAGTGCAGCTTTGCTTTTAAGATGCAATTAAAATGCAGGGCATGCTTGAAAGCAGATGTTGCAGTTGATCATCCCAAAAGCAGACCAAGTAGGTATCACCAAATGTGGGGATCCTGGGTGGAAATCATCACACAAGCGAAGGCTGAGGGAAGACATGATGAAAAGGACCAAAAGTAAAGCCTTCTGGTGTTTGCAAAGCTTAACCAATGAAAGAAGAAGAAAAACATCAAGTTGAAAGGTAGTTGCTATCGCTTCATGCAAATGAAGCCCAAGATGGAGAGATGGAGAGATCAGAAATCTTTGGTTATCCCAATTCGGTTTGCTTTTATTCAAATGTAGCCTTATTTAAAAATTAAAAAAAAAACATTTACTAGAGCATCTGCTAAGGTGACAGGCATGAACTTAGGGGTGAAGACACATATCATGGTGAACCAAATTTCTATGGCCCTGGCCCTAGCCCTGAAGGAGCCTTTAGTCTTACAGGAAAGACAGGCCAGAAGGAATCTAGCTCAGTAGCTGTTCAAATTCTATGCTTAGACTCAGGATCTCTGGGAGCATTGTGAGGGGAGCACTGTGGATGGATGAATTGCTACATTCCTTTCCTGGCACTTCTAGGAACCAACAGACCAACATGTTGGCTGAGACTGTGCCCACCCCTAGCTCCAGGGATGAGCCCTCATAGGTCAAAGTCAATCCACATGTGACATTTCTTTGGCCCCAATGATTGGTTCCAGATGAGCCCATGACTGAAGTTCGTCCAGTTAGAGTGAAGTTCACTTTTTCAGTGCTTAGAGGAAATGAGATACCCTCTTCTATATAATAGGGAATATGCATGTGAAGCCAGAAACCACCGCTAGCATGTCATGACTAAGTGCTGGGTGATTAGTTTGGTTTTACTCTAGCTAATGATGAAAGGAGAAGTGAGCAATTTGAGTCTTGCCCACATTGTAACCACAACAAAATCCTTGCCATTGTTCTAACTCACTGCATCTAGGGTAATTCGTTACAGAGCTTAGTAATTGAAGTAAAACAGGCCGGAAGTAAGCATGAGCTATATGATCAGTCTTGTGAGGCTTAGAAAAAAGCTTGGGTTCAGTCTGAGCAATCAAGAAGTATTTAGAGTGTTATAATCCAGTTAAGTTTGTGAGATAATCAAGAGACTGTCAGAGGGAAGCCTTGTTGTCCAGGAAAGATACAATGAAGGCCTGGAATTGGGAGGTAGCAGTGGGGATGGCAAGAAGTGGACAGACTTGCAATGGTGCTCCCCACTTAGCACCACTAGTTAACTTTGGGGAAAAAAGCCAGGCACTGACAGCTCATGTCTACAATACTAAATTAATCCTAGCTACACAGGAGGCTGAGATCTGAATATCTACACTTTGAAGCCAGCCTGGGCAGAAAAGTCACTGAGACTAGCTAACCAGCAAAACCCAGAAATGAAGGTGTAGCTCAAGTGATGATAAAGTGCCAGCCTTGAGCAAAAAGCCAAGTGAAAGTGAAAATCCCTGAGTACAGGCTCCAGTCCGGGCACTCTAAATAAATAAATAACCTTTCCAGATAGTGGCTGTTAGATGCCCCACACAAAGAAAACTAATACAAGAAAGTTCTAGGGAACTGGGAGGAGATGACTGTTCTAGGTAGGAAAGGGCAGGATGAATAAAAGCATTCCAGCCTGAGATGTAGGAAGAACTAGAAACAAGAGCAGGGCAGGAAGGCCTCTCTGAAGTCTGTACCATGTCTGTGATTGTCCCGTAAGTGTCCTGATCAGCTGGTTCCCTTAATGGGCCTGGCTCCCAAAAGCCCTAGTAATGCAAGAAGGCACTGTCTCTGCCCTCACCTTCATACCACGTGGATTCCACTTCAGCCCTGTGCCAGACAGCTATAGGATTTTTCTTTCTGTGACGGGAACCTGCACTTGATTTTATCTTTGAGTTCTATCCATGAAAAAGAGGCAGTGAGAAGTTGCAGGAAGACAGGACTATGTGATCAAAGGCAGAAGAAAAATCAGCACTCATGCAAGGAGGAGACATCAATGGAAAGCTGGGGATGAAAAGGGGTGGGTCCTTGTTAGGGCTTTACATTTGACACAGACCCAGGCAAGGCTGGGAATCTATGACCATTTCCGAAAATATCAAATGAAGTCCCCCAAACAACTTCTAGACTCAAGCAATCCTCTTCCCTTAGCTTCCCTAGTACCTGGGCTTGCAGTAACACAGGTTCTACAAGCAGGAGTGGAGCGAGCAAATGGGAAGGACAAATGAAGATGAATATGGTGGAAGTGTTTTGTTTGCATATCTTCTTTATCTATTTGTCTATAAGAAAATAAGACAATGAACCCATTGAAGTTATTTTTAAAAGGGGGGAAGGAGTTTAGAGTGATAGAGGAGATGAGTTTGTTCAGAATACACTGTGCACATAAAACAACAAATGTGTGCTCTTATACTCCAATGACTTAAGCTCAACTCCGCACAAATTCAATCCTTCTCCATTGCCACCCACTTCAGTCAAGTCACATCACAAGTCACATCACTTTCCCTAGACCATGGCAAGAGTCTCCTAGTCTTGTTGATTCCACTTTTGCTCACTTCTGGGACTTTCTCTGTAAAGTAGCCAGAATGGTCATGAGATAAACCCAAGTGTGAGAATTTTGTTTTGACACTTCTCTACAATTCCCCATTGCTATACACTAAAACTCGAAATACACGTGGTCTACAAAGGCCATCTCGATCTGACCCCTGCTAGCTGAAGCAGGAAAGGTAGGCAGGGGTCAGATGCTCTAGCTCTTTTAGGCCTCGGATTCTCCACTGACTCTGGAAAGCTCTTCCATCTATTCTTTGGTCCCTTTCAGTGGTAATTCATCTTTATTTGTGGCTTTGCTTCACACAGTTTCAGTCACCCACAGACAATTATCATCCAAACCTGTTAAGTGGAAAATTCCAGAAATAAAAAACATAAGTTTTAAGTGGATATCATTCTGAGTAGTGCGAACAACTATTACCTTATCTTGCTCCCTTTACCCTACACGAGTCATTCATTTGTGCATGAGATCCATACTATCTACCTATTGGTCACTTGGCAGTATCTTCATTATCTGAATGCTTGTGGAATCACAGTGCTTGTGTCCAAGTAACCCATCCATAGTGTCCTAATGCCACATTATAACGCCTGCATCGTTCACCTCACACCATGTCATTAGGTAGGCATGGAAAAATCTCCTTACACAAAGGATGAGTTCAGTACAATGTCATATTTTGAGAGAAAACACATTCCCATAACATTTACTATCATTTGCTATGCACATATATATACATATATATGCATACTGATGTATATATAACACATGTATATTTGTTTTTAGTTATTTTAATCCTTTACTGTAATTTATAAATTACACTTTATCATAGACATGTATACACAAGAAGAACTTGTATATGCAGAACAAAAATTGATCAAGATGCATTGTATTCATCAACTGCTTTGTTAAATGACAACTCCTTAAAGGTACTAAAAAAGAATACTTGTATATACAGATCAAAAATAGTTTTAAACCGGGTGCTGGAGGCTCTCACCTGTAATTCTAGCTACTCAGGAGGCTGAGATCTGAGGATGACATTTCAAAGCCAGCTCGGGCAGGAGTGTCTGTCAGACTCTTATCTCCAATTAACCATCAGAAAACTGGAAGTGGTGCTGTGGCTCAAATGTTAGAGCACTAGCCTTGAGCTGAAGAGCTGAGGGACAGTGCCCAGGCCCAGAGTTCAAGCCCCACAGCTGACAAAAAAAATAGTTTAGAAGGTGGGCAAAGGTGGGAGGGAAGGGATGGTAGGGGAAAACCAAAGGAGAAAGCAACAATGCTTGATAAGAAATGTACTCATTACCTTGCTCATCTAACTATAACCCCTCCGTACAGTATTTTCACAATAAAAAAAACTTATTTTTTAAAAAAAGGTGGGCAAGATGACAGATTAGAAGTATTCTCTGTTTT
This sequence comes from Dipodomys ordii, assembly GCF_000151885.1. NCBI lineage: Eukaryota > Metazoa > Chordata > Mammalia > Rodentia > Heteromyidae > Dipodomys > Dipodomys ordii. The sequence continues at coordinate 4,331,800 of NW_012267326.1, forward strand.
GACTCCATAAATGAAGAGTCAGGTAACAAAGGAAACTCTATGCTCTGAAGAAAAAGGAAAGAATGCCAGGAATCATTTTTTTTAAAGATGGTATGCAGGTTTTGGCTCACTCCTGTAATTCTAACTACTCAGGAGGTTGAGCTCTGAGGATCTCAGTTAGAAGCCTAGGCAGACAAATCTGAGAGACTCATCTCCAATTAGCTAGCAAAAAGCTAGAAGTACAAGTGTGGCTCAAGTAGTAGAGCAATAGTTTTGAGTGAAAAAGCTAAGGCAGAGACTGAGGCCTTGAGTTCAAGCACTAGTATCAACAAACACACACACACACACACAACACACACACACACACACACACACACACACACACACACCAGTATATGGCAACGGAGAAGCACCCAGAGGCAATAAAGAAACACAGTAAATCTTTACAAACCCTAGTCCCCATTTTAAAGGAAGCGTCCTTATTCCCTGCCGTGACTTGCTATGTAAGGATGCAAGTAACCTTGAAAGTTAACTCAGGAAGCAGGATTTTTCAGGAAGAAGTGGTCTACTTGCTCAGGCAAAGGCTGTATCTCAGAAAGGACCTACAGAAACACTCAGCAATGTTGCACTGACTTTGAAATGCCACATTGGATATTTATAGCTAAAGTGGCTCTTAATGTGGGATAGCAAGCTAAAGAAAAGACTTGTAAATCCATCATAAAAAGAATCAATACTTCCTAAGCATAAAACAAAAACATTTTTAAATGAAGGGGGGAAAAACCCACTTCCTTTCCTTTAGAAACACAAAGGTAAAACAAATCAATTCCTTTGTTTTCATGAACATTTAAACCTGTAACTCAAGCTGATCACTGACAGCTCAGGCCTATCATCCTAGCTATTTGGGGGAGGTCTGAAGTTCTGTTCTTGCCTGGACAAAAAAAGTTCACAAGACTCCATCTCAAAAGAAATGGTAGTGTGTACCTGTCATCAAGCTCTGACAGGAAGGGTTAAATAGGTGGGTTGTAGTCCAGATTCACGCACAGACAAAAAAGCAAGACTATCTCAAAATAACCAAGGTATGTAAGGACTAGAGGCATGGTTCAGTGGTAGAACACTTGCCTGGCAAGCTTGAATCCCTTAGTACAAAATCTAGCATTGAAAATAAATCCTCTATACCTCAAAAATTAAACATCAGGCCAGGTGCTGAAGGCTCATGCCTGTAATCCTAGCTACTCAAGAGGCTAAGATCTGAGGATTGCAGTTTGAAGCCAGCCCAGGTAGGAAAATCTGTGAGACTCTTATCTCCAATTAACAATCAGGAAACTGGAAGTAACCCATGGTTCAAAGTGGTAGAGTGCTAGCCTTGAGCAGAAAGGCTCAGGAACAGCACCTAGGCCCTGAGTTCAAGCCACATGACCAACAAAAATAAAAAAACAAAAAATAAAAAAATTAAAGTGGGAACAAAATCTGCTATGTTAGGGATTACTTGGTAAAATATACCAAGGCAGCAGTATACCATAATTAATTCTGATTTTGAAATCACTCAGGCTTGTGTTCAAATCTATCTACCTCAGTCACAAGTGTGAGATTTGGGGCAAATTAATCTAAAAACCAACTCAGCCTCAATTTCTTCACCTACCAAATAGAGAGAAGAATGTCCATCGAAAAGGCTTATTATAAAAATCAAGAGCATCTTCTACAGTTGTTTAAAAAGAGTTGCCAAAGAGAGCACAGCTGAGGGATTAAGCAGGATCTAAAATCCAGCTTAATTTCCACTTACCAAACCAGGGGGTCTGGAGCAGATCTATGGCTTCCTATCTGCAGAAGTAAACACATGTTCTCATTTGCATGAGAGGGTCAATTGAACCAATAGAAACCAAATGCCAATTACATAAAATAAATAAAATTACATAATACCTAGCTGTTCAGGAGGCTGAGGTCTGAGGATCATAGTCCAAAGCCAGCCTTGGCAGGAAAGTCCATGAGATTCTTTTTCTCTAATGAATCACCAAAATGCTGGAAGTGGAGCTATGGCTTTAAGAAGTAGAGTGCCAGACTTAAGGAAAAAAAAAAAGTTAAGGGATAGTGCCCAGGCCCTGGGTCTAAGCCCCAGAATTGGAACAAAAAAAAAAGTATATAGTAATAATAATAATAATAATTTTTTTTCGGTCATGGGGCTTTAACTCTGGGCCTGAGTGCTGTCCCTCAGATCTTCAGCTCAAGGCTAGCACTCTACCATTTGAGCCACAGCGCCACTTTCAGTTTTCTGGTGGTTTATTGGAGATAAGAGTTTCACAGCTTTTCCTGCCCCAGCTGGCTTTGAACTGTGATTCTCAGATCCAGACTCCTGAGTAGCTAGGATTATAGGCATGACCAACTGGTGCCCCACTAATTACCATGCTTTAAAAGTTTTTAATGTTATACATATAAAACACTTAAATCCATGTCCACTATACTGTAGAACTTTACTAAATAGAGAGGCAGAGCACAAATAGAGGGAAAATGGCTTCTGAACAAAGAAATTATATGTGTTGACCAGAAGAACAAGAGAAATATTTAACCTAAAGAAAAGCAAAAAGTAATTTAAAAAAAACCCTAAACTAAAAAGGAAAATTTTAAAACTAAAGAAAACTAAGAAAAACAAAACCTAAAAAGTTGAAACCATCTTCCTCTTATTGACAAGCTTTTGATGGAAGAAAATCTTCCTTTAGACAAGAAATGAATCCTAAGAGCCAGGTGGAATGAGGAACTTAGGGCTGAGCACCCAGAATTCAAACCATAAAATAAGGAAGAAACAACCAATCAGCAATGTCCACACGAAAAGAAACGGCCAATCAGCAAAATCCCAAGTAACACTGGAAACCTGTCCACAACACATCAACATTTACTTGTTGCTGGTCTGCCCACTGCTTCCTTAGCAGTGTTCTAATAAATCTTTGCTTCTTGTACACTCTTGTCCAGGTAAATTCCTTCACCAGCTCACTGCACTGCTACAAACTCCATGACATTCTAGTCACCCATAAGGGGATTTTTATCATTTCCTCTTTCACACTGGGACCTTCAGTAGTACTGAGCTCAGATTTGAGGACAATTGTGAGTTTCTGGCCAGGGCTACTTTCTAGTGAAAATCAAAAAAGTCAAGAGAAGAAGGTCCATCTTCTTACAGTCTGTCTGTACTTTCTTTTACAAGTATCCATTTGCAATAGGTGGTAGCAGCTCACTCTGGAAGAACTCATGCAACCTGTGGTTGACTCCTTCCTCCATTTTTGCTTTCACTTTCAAATCACATCCTTGGAAAGTGCCATTTTCAATCTTTGGGAGACCCTTGTAGGACAGTTCAAAGTGGATCACCCCAGCCTCTTCACTTGTCAGGACTGTGTACCCTGACTCCTCATCCTCTGAGAGTTGATCTCTCATCCTCCCAATTCCAGTAGTTGTACTTATTTCCATGGATCCTTTTGACTAGTAGAGATACCCTACCATCTCAGTTCTTTGCAGAAGCCTTGGGCCCTTCTTTCTTATGGGATGCCCCATCAAGACTTAGGATCACTGAAGCCAACACCCACTACCCTCATGGATCAAATTCCCTCTATTGTCTCACACTCACTCCTGAATTATATTCTTCAAACCTTGGTGAAATTTGAGTGTCAGACTCTTAAAAAGAAATACCTGATCTTTCTTGTTAACATGGCCTAGCCAGTCTATAAGCTGCCAGACCAGGAGATCTGGCTTCTGATAATTGATAGTATCAATTATGATACCATCCTCCCAACTCAACCTTTTTTGCCAGAATCCCTCCAAGTGGTCCAAGGTCTACTATATCCGGGCCTTCATGTACCACTTGAAGAGTCTGAACTTGTGAGAGGAATATTGGGTGCATCTGGCATATCCCCTGGAGCCTCTAGATTCTCAAGACAATCTAGGTGGCCCTTGCTTCTCTTTTGTTTTACCTGACTGCCCTCTATTATCCCCTAATTCTCCTAATTCTTCTTCCTCTTTGTCATTTACAGAGACATCAGCACCTTCATCCTATTCAGATGATTCTGACCCTTTTTCCCCCTTATATAACATGTCTGGACAAAGTTTAAAGTCAAGAGTGGTAAGGCAGAAAAGGTTTTTATCCATTTGTGTGGTAAGGTCATCTGTGGAGAAATAGGTTCTATAAGGACTTGTCCTTTTTCTCCATGGCCAACCTGGACAACACAGTGACCAGGCTTCACTCATTTAGCCAGGACCACTCCACTTTCATTAAAGGATTTAGGCCCTCACTATTTCTTTGGACCTAACTGGACACGATTTCTTTGTGGTTCTTAAAAAGGTGTCACACTCATGAAGTGAGGCCTGGGTGAATGAGGCTCATGTCCACAATGCATGTGATCTCCTTTGTTCAGAAGTTGTTCCCAAGGAAAAAAAAAAAACAATCAAAACTACCAAGAAGGAGCTGCTGGTAGAGACTGTGCAATCATCTGCCTTCTGGAAGGCATGAAGAATTCATTAATCAAAACTGTTAATGACAGCAAATCAAATCACCCACGATCCCACTGAAAATTCAGTCTGCTTCTACTCTAGGTAGGCTGAGGCTGAGGCTGTGTGCAATACACCAGCCTGGACCCTGAAAACAATAAGATCCCACTACCCTTGCTTTATCTTATCAGTTTATCCTCACCAGCCATTAAATAAGAATCCAAAATTTAGATTACAGACACCACATCTCTTTCCCTACCTTTATAGCTATGGCCTCCAACGTCTACAACAACCAGAAGGAGGCCTTGGGGGTTATAAAAGAAAAGAGGGATTGGAAACATGCTAGGTGGCAGGCCCAATACCAGGCAATGGCACTTGCCATCCCCCTTGCTCCCTGCACCTTCTAGGACAGTCCCAGTTCCTTATATCTACCACAGCCTGCAGTCATTAACTAGTCAGCCACCAGATCTCCTATGTCCAGGCAAGATATCCCCAAACCAGCTCAGGAACCCCAATGGCCCTCATTGGCCTGTCATAACATGGCCAGCCAGGACATACCAGTCACAGTGACCACAATCCGCATCCCCCATCAGGTTCATATCCATACTGCAGGAAGAAAGGCCTCTGGAAAGGGACTGCTCTTCCACTGCCCACAGGAAACATCATCCTAAGTCCAGGACCCCACAGAGGGCATACTTCTGGAGACCAACAGATGTCTTTGACCTTTTTCTTAGACTTTAAGGAACCAATGAATGGGGGAGACCTCCTGCAGCTCAACTGAATGGATGCAGGTGTTACATGGGATCTTGTTATATTCATCTTCATGGAAGAAACTCAAGTAACACTAGATACAGTAGGAAATAGAATTTTTTTCTAATTGATATGAAGGTAATGTTTTCTTCCTTAACTAATTATCTTCTTTGGATCTTCTTTTATGTCCCTGGTCCTCCTCATAAAAATAGGTAGACAACCCAATGGGCTCACCTTAATCCCTTACTTATTTGCTCACTAGAGACAATTGCTTTTACTCATTCTTTCCTGGTACTGCCAACTATCCCATTGGACTCCTTGGCTGACATGTCTTATACAAGATAAAAGCTAATCTTAGTGTCTAGATTGTAGAGTCCTCTCTTATTGGTGCTTCTTTTTCCACAATCAATTATCACTCCAATTATTGACACCCTCCTCCAATATTCTACCAAGTTCCCCCTGAAGTGTGGGATACCATACTCCTCAAGCATTTGTTATCGAGAAATCCAGTCAATATATACAACTAAACTGAGACCAGACAGAAAAGTTACCAGGGGATCTATTTCTCAAGCCTCTACTTTCTTGTCTTGCTAAATTCTTTTGCCACCCAGGACACCAAAATTTATAACAATCTCTTCCTACCAGCCAGATAGAAGAGTGTATCTTTCTAAAGAAATCTGATTTCATGTATGACAAGTTTAGAGCAGTTCATGCTTTGGGAATTTCCCTTACTCAAATCTGAGACACTGGAGCTGGACGTGGGTGGCTCACACCTGTAATCCTAGCTGAGAGGCTGAGAGCTGAGGATTGTGGTTCAAAGCCAGCCTGGGCAGGAAAAGGTCTGTGAAACTCATCTCCAATTAACCACAAGAAAACTGGAAGTGGAGCTGTCGCTTAAAATGGTAGAGCGTTAACCTTGAGTGAAAAAGCTCAGGGACAGCACCCAGACCCCAAGTTCATACCCCATGAACAAAAACAAAAAAACAAGACATAACGAATGATCTACGTTTTCTAGTATGCCCTGTAACATTATATATAATGACCAATGATAGAAAATAATCAGAATGTCCAACAGTAAAGAATTTGCTACTCCAAAATGATTGACAAGTTGTGTCCAAATAAGAATAATAATTTAAAACAAGGAAATATTCTTCATCATTTCTTTTGTCCTCTTTTGAGCAGTTTGTTCTTTTTCTTGAACCTTTGGGTTGCTATTTTTTCTTCTGCTTATAGAAAATACTCAATGGCTTCGGGTTTCTTGTTTAATTGGTCTTGGGTTTGGTTGTGTTTGGCTTACAGTCCTGGTGATAAATTCAGGGCCTACTGTGTGCTAGGTAGCCAAGTGTTACTCCTAAGGCATGCCCCCACTCTCCTAGTTGCTGGTTGAGAAGACTGTGTCATGGGTCAAGTTCCTTAAATACTGAGCCTGACAAATAGGCTTAGTGCCAATGGCCCTTGAGAGGGTGTTCTAGGGAGACAGGGGATGGAGGAAACAGACTAGGATAAGGAAGTAGCTAAGCAAGACTATGGCCTCTAGAGCCCCAGGAGCTGTGGTGAATGAAAACACCTCATAGCAATGATCCCCACTAGAGGCGCCAGGCCACAGTTTTGTGTCTTTATCACAGGCATCTTGGAATACAAATTGGATACGTGAAGCATAATCTCCAGGATGAGATGACTCCTGTCCCACTGGAGACCATTTTGGCCAGGAAACAGCTGGATACCCTCACCTTCTAATCTTGAGAGCTGACCAGCTAAAGGAGGTCTAGGCAAGGTATCAGCCCTGTCTCCTACAAGTAGGGACAGTCAGATATGCTGCACATTGCAGTCGAGGAGAGATGGTAGGAACTTCTGCTACTTGGTAATTATCAAATTATCCCCCTCATCTGTGGAATTCATCCTTTAGTAAGGATTATGTTGCCACAGACTAAGGTTTGTAACCATACCTCCTGAGGAACGAGGGCCAGGAACTTAGGTCAGTAAGGCACAAGTCTGGATGCTGTTCTCATTCTACAATTTGGTAGTTTCAAGATCCAGCCAACAGATAGTACAAACCTTCAACAAGCCGATCAAAGGCCTGTTGAGAAACTGTTGAAAAGGCAACGAATGCCACGTTAAGTTCTGGAGAGACAGCTTCTAAACAAATCTACCAACTTATCAAGACCAAAGCGCAGAATATGAAAAGCACACACAGCTTTCTTTGCCCATCTTTGGATTATAAACAAAAGCCAGGCAGGCCAAGAGCCACCTGGGAGATTGGCTGGCTGACTGAGAATGAGCACAAGTAATGCTGCCAGCCTGCAGTGCCTAAGGACAGTGGCAGTGCGTGAAGTCTTGAGGAGAATGGAGCCCTTGGCTGCTGCTGGCTTTACAAAGCAGGAAAGAAGGTGCCAGAGCCAAAGGACAGCTTGTTGGCAGCTAGCAAGACCACCTCAGCTGGCCTGCCCTTCAAATTAGTATTAGCCAGGCTTGAATTACAAGCTCTTGTTCTCAGTACGGACACACTTAGCCAGGGATAATTTCCTTCTAGCACAATGAGATAGATGATTTGCATCTTGCTTAGGTTTGCTTGGCTCTTCCTAATCAGCCCCAGTGCTGGTCCACTCAGGTATCCTGTTTGTGCTGTCTGAGATGCTTGAACAATAATACACAGCCTTTACACCTGGAGGAATTCCAGTGCACTTGAGCTTTCTACACCTCTCCCTCTCCCTCCCTTTCCCTCTGTTTCTCTCCTTCTTCCTTTTCTTCTCCCTTTCTCCTTCCCTTCATTTTTTTCCCATCTTTCTTCAATCTAGAGACTTCTGACTTTCCAGACATCAGTTATTAACCCAAACACCTATTTTTAAAAACCTTCTATGACAAAAAACAATTTAAGGATTCTCTCACTGATGCAGCTCAGGAGCACTGGAATGGGGAGATGTTCAATACACCAAAATCCTACAAATGTATACTTAGTCCCTACTATAACCAGACTCAAAAGTCTCACATACGGATTAGAAATGGATGCTCAGAAACTCAGGGGGATCTGATGTAGTAAAGACAAGGATAAACAAACAATGAGTAGAGTAGTTTACATCTTAGATGAGCTAGTGCTGGTTCTTTTGCTCTCGCTTAGCTCTTTTGCTCAAGGCTGGTGCTCTATTACTTGAAATATGTTGCTACTTCCTCAAGATTATTCTATACCAGGTCATTTTTCTGCCTCAAAGACAGAAGCATACTTCACCTGGGAAGTATGTTTTGTCCCTTTCTATTTTCCCTGTAGTCCTTGTTTCTAGGAGGTGAACAGTCAAGGAATGCAGACAGAGATCTTTAGACACCATTAGAGGTTATTGAATATAGGCAAAGGGCCCAGCAGGAAAATGAGCACCGGATTTTCTTCTAGGAAGTGATCATTTGGGCTGGATAGTGGTGGAGGAAGTAGGGCGGGGAAAGAAAGGGAAGAATCTGTGAGTCACTATTTATAGGATCTGTGACTAATAAAAGTGGGATAAGGGAGAGGATCACACAAGGGACAGCTCCAAAATCTTATTCCTGGAGAGACTGTTTAGCTGCTGATGCCTGGCCCTACCAACATGCTTCATGGAGAAGAGGAGCCTGGCCTTGTCTGGCCTGGCCAAGTGTTGAACAGCTGGTAAGTTCCACTTGGGGCAGAATGACTTTAACAGGTTGAAGATGACTCAGTGCTGCTCTCCAACTGAGAAAAGCCCAGCTCTGAGCAGTAGATCACAGATGAGGATAGACAGATGCTAGATACAGAGATAGGGCCATGGGGGAGAACTCAGAGCATCAGATGGAACAAGAGCAGAGGACAGGCCTTCAATGCTCCAATAGGCAGGGATTGGATGGAAGAATGCTGCTGGTGAGGTGCTAGGAACAGGTGACGATGGATTCTTTGATGCAGGAAAGGGAGATTCTGGAATGATGTTATGCAGAAAGATCCATCAGTATAAGGAAGGACTGTTAGATTAGCTACTCAGGCCTCCAACAATACATTCTGGTAAAGAACCAGCAACCATTAGCTGATACATATTTTTTCTTTTCATTATGTTTTATTTCATTATACTTTAAATATATTTGAAACATACCAATATGCAAAAAGAAAAAGGAGAGCTAAAGACCTAGTACAATCAAAATGGAGCTCTCTCTCTCAAAAGCTAGTTCACACACACACATACACACACACACACACACACACAGAGTGATTAGTACCTGTAAGGGTAATTCATGTGTTATTCCTGAAGAGCCTCTATTTATGGTCCTTAGAGAACAAGTGGATACCTGGAACAATGAGATGAAACTTTAATAGGAAAAAAGGATATAAGAGTCATATTTCCATCCCCGTGACAAATACCTAAGATCACCAACTTATAAGGAGGAATGAGTCATTATAAGGCTAGAGGTTTCTGTCCATGGTCACATGATCTTGTTTCTGTACGCTGTGACCACACAGTACCTAATGGCAGAATGTATGGTGGAAGAGGCAGCTAACTTTACAGTGACCAGGAAGCAGAGTAAGAGGTCCAGGCAACAATAGCCCCTCAAAGGCACACCCCCATTTAGCTGATTTCTCTCCACTAACCTGCCAGCTTAAGGTTCAAACACCCCAATGGCCTTCGAGGCTGAGCTCCAATCATTTAACACATGAGCCTTTGGAGATAGTTCAAATCCAAACTATAGCAAACAGGTACCCAAAAGCATATAGAATACTTGGACGATGGCTGAAAAATCAATTGACTCAACATACTTGCATACTCTATGAGGCAAAGAAGAAATTTCTCAAGAAGAACCACCCTGTCGTGGGTGAAGAAATGATGGCTTCGTTACTTCTCCGCCTTTTGGCAAAGATCTGTCCATTTCATATTATCTCAAAAGAAGCTAAAAATCCCAAGCTTCAAAATCTCTCTGTCATAAAATTTTAAGTTGTCATCATTGGCAAGGCCTTAAAGTAAGTTCTCAAAGGCTCTGTGCACAGGTATGAAGCGTAATGACTCATAAGATAAAAAGAAGAGAACTTCAACTTATTACAGCTATATACTCTACATTTCTGTAACGAATACTTAGAAACTGCTTTTGTTCAAAAGTACTGACTCCTTACTTGCACCCATGAATAAACTAGATGCAGGATAAAAGATTGGCATCCCTGACTCCATTTTGTATCTTTGTTTGCTCTGAATCATTCATCTTGAAATCTCCTTTGAATCCAGAAAGGACGGATGGATGGAAGACATTGTCCCCATAGCAGAATTTCTGCAGGACAAACCATCCATCAGGAACATTGACTTCATTTTCCTGACCAGATTGCTCCCCTCAAGTGATGAAAGCAATAACAAGTTCTCTGGAATCCTTTCCCAAACCAGGACTAAAATAGCAAATAATCAGACCAGACTGTGACCAGAATGTTAATAATTGTGTGTACCTTTCACCTCTTTCCCCAACTTCTTTGTATATTTAAATCTAAAAGCTCATGGTTATTCCTAAAAGATGGGTTGAAGTGTTTACTTGAGTTCTTTTTGCAGCATATCCATTCTCTGCTCTTTATCACTACTCCTTATTTGATATGTTTGGGGGAGTTGCCAGCCTACAACATAACACTTCTGGATTAAGCCATAGCCTTAAAACTCCAGTTTCAGGACAGTGTTCAAGCCCTACAACTGACAAAACAACAACAACAGCAGCAACTCCAGTTTCATTTCCAGCTCACACTTCTTCATGTTTATCTTTTTCTTTTTCCATGAGAATGAGGCCAGCACACTAGCATTCTTGCAGCAACCTAAACAAGCATGCTATGTCATATCTAGTCCTTCACACATGCTTTCCCTCCAACATAGAAATTATTGTAAGATCTAGCTTAAATACTCCTTTTCTAACTTAAATAGTCTTTTCCTAAATCATGTCCCCTCCACACCCCTACTATCACTCTTGTCACATTGCTTACCTTCATTGTAGGGTTCCGGGTTTGGGATTCTGTCTGTGTCAATGTCTATAGCATCCACTAGTCTATGATCTCCAGCAAGCAGAACAATTTTGTGTTCTTTCTGCTGAGCTCCAGGAAAGTCTTCTGTACATATTATGTGTTCATCTCAATTATGTTGAGTAAATGAACCCATTGGAGCAGAGAACTAATTTTCCCATTTAACCTCAAATTACATTTGAAGGTAAAATGGGAAAATCTTCAACCATGATGATAGGAGCAAGAGCTGGTTCAGTAAAAAGTGAAGCAGAGTTGGGCGATGGTAGCTCACACCTGTAATCCTAGCTAAGTAGCTAGGAGGCTGAGATCTGAGGATCACAGTTCAAACCAGCCAATTAGAAAAGTCCATGAGACTCTTATCTCCAATTAACCACCAGGAAATCAGAAGTGGCACTGTGGCTCAAGTGGCAGAGAACTCACCTTGAGCTGAAGAGCTGAGGGACAGCATGCAGTCCCAGAGTATAAGCCTCATGACTGACAAAAACAACAATAAGTGAAGCAGAAGAGAAGAACTATAAAGAAAGGAACAGCTAGTGATGGTTGAGAGGAAGGAACTGAGAGAAATAAATCTGATATGAGAGGGCAACACGGGAGCCTCCTTCTCACAAGCCCAGGAAGAGACATGTAGGCATTGGTTTGAAAGGATGCCTAGAAACATAAATGCGGGATAGAGGACTTCCTCAAAGCATCTATAATCTAGAACAATACCCAATTGCCAGTTCTAAGATGGTAGAGTTGAAGGGTCCCACACATCCATCCCAGAGGACCACACAGAGGCAGGCAGGCACAGGAGAAAGGTTATTATAAGGTTTATTAGAGGAGCCATATTGCCCCCAAGAGGGAGCACATGGCCTCCATCACCATCCAAGTAGCAGAAGGGATCTGAGGGTCAGAAGTGAGTTGGATCGGAGCCCAAGTGGATCTGGGTAGAGAGAGGGAGGGGCCAGCTGCATGGCAGGAACTCCAGGGATGGGAGGAGTTTAGGTCTGGGTGGAACTGAGAACCAAAGGCGAGCATAATACTAACAAGAGTAGCATCCGATCACTATATTTTTTTCTGATACCAGTGTTTGAACTCAGGGCCATGGTACTCTGTGCTCACTCTGGCACCTTACCACTTGAGGCATCCCTCCATCCAGTTATTTGTAGGTTTAAAAAACATTGTTATTATCTTTAAGTAGTTGTACAAAGGAGTTGCCATTCACCAAAGCAGTTGATAGGCATCTTGATCAATGTCACCCTTTTCAACATTCTCACCACCCCCCAGCCCACCCATTCCCTCCATTTTTTGCTTTTGTTTTGCATATTTTTATTATCTTTAAGCAGTTGTACTGAGGAGTTGCTGTTTACCAAAGCAGTTTATGAATACTGGTTCTTTTTGAAGATGGAGTTTCTTGGAATTTTCTGCCTGAGCTGGCTTCCAATTGACATTCTCTGGGTCTCAGCCTCCTCCTGAGTAGCTAGGATTACAAACATGAGCCCCCATCACCCAACTCTTTTAAGTGCCTTGAGAAACCAGAGGAGAGAGAGAACACAGTTCCATTTCTGCAGTGAGGGGACATCTGTAAGCTGAGGCATGATAGATGAGGAAGAGTTGCCTGCCAAACACAGAGAAAATTAAACAGAGTTTGAGTTCTGGAAGATGTTGGAAGTACCAAGTAAATGATAAACCCTGAGGGGCAAAACTAACAATCCTATCTTTGGATGAGGAAAGGATATGTAAGCTGGCTGGGAAACTTAATAGATTCTGCAGAATGACAGAAGGGACAGGGCCAAGTACCCTAAAGTAGAGATTATATGCAAAACCTCCTCTCATTGCAATGCAATTAAACAAGAAATGAATGACAAAGGATTTTCAAACACCATATGTCAGAATCTATGGGTTGTAGCTAACATATCTCAAAAATTTTATAATCTTAAACACTTAGATTATAAATAAGAAAAGATGAAGAGAAAGGCATACATAGAATTATAAAAAGAATGAAAAACACAAACCTAAGTAAAAAGGAAATAACGCATAAATAAAACCAGTAGAAAATAGCATAATTATACAAAAAGACAAATATAATTTACAGACAAGCAGTCACACAGAAAGAGATTCTTAGGAAATGAAAAGTCACCATAATAGAAAATAAATATCAATTAAGCATTATGGCATAAAGTATAAAAATGAAAATAAAAGCAGTATTAAAAGAATCACAAGAGACTATTGACCAATTCTGTTCAAATAATTCAAAAGCCTGACTGAAATGATTTGAAAGCCTAATGGAGAACCATTAGTAAGATATAAATTGCCAAAACAGAACCTGAAAGAGACAAACCATTAAAACAAACTAGTCAGGCTCCAGTGGCTCACAGCTATAATCTAGCTAATCCGGAGACTGAGATTTCGAGATCACAATTTGAAACTAGCCTGGATAGGAAAGTCCATGAGACTCTTATCTCTAATTAACCATCAAAAAGGTAATAGTATAGCTGTGTCTTAAGTCGTGGTATACCAGCCTCAAAAAAGATGAAAGATGGTGACAAGGCTCTGCGTTTAAGCTTTGGTACACACACACACACACACACACCACACACACACACACACACACACACACACACACACACACACACACACATGCCAGCACAATAAATACATACATACATCAATAAATTTTTTAAAAATCTAGTTACTCTCAAAGAAAGAAGAAAAACCTGCAGAGATAAAATGGTCACATAGCTACCGATCACAAAAAAATGCCATCTCCAGATGGCTTCACAGGGAAAACCACCAAAACTTTAAGAAATGGCAAAGCCAATGCTATTTAAATTATTGTAGAACATAGAAAAAGAAAGATTCCAAATGCTTTTTATGAAGTAACCACTACATTGAAACTCAAAACCCAACAAAAACAATGTACAAAAAGAAAAACACAGACTGAGCTCACTTATGTTGATTAAAAAAAAGTACTTAACGTAGAAATGTTAGCAAATAGAGTCCAGCAAGAAGAGAACTATTGTAAAATAATTAAGTGAAGTTCATGCTAAGAAAAAAGGATAACTGAATATTATAAAACATATATGAATATAATTAGTCATACAATAAATCAAATTGAAAAATCATAAAGTATCAGCAGAGAGGAAATAAGATTAGATCAAATTCACATCTATTTCTGTATTGGCTTGTCTGAGACCAAAGCATTTCCCAGCATGGAACTTTCAGTACTAAACCAGGAGGGCCTGGCAATAAGTGTGAGTTGGTTATGCTACACAAATAGATAAACATTTCCTTTTGAAATCAAGAGAAATAAATATGGACACACATCTGAGTCAAGACAGAAGCATCAGAGAATTACCATCAATATTAGCAAACAAAGTCAGGAAAAGTCAGTGATATCCACTGATACCGCATCATCTAACATTGTTATAAAGGTACTAGCCAATGCAATAATCTAGGAGAACAAAATTAAATTATAAAACAATTAGAAAGAAGGAAATAACATTACCAATTTCTTCAGATAACTTGGTTGTATCTCTGGAAAGCTTCAGAGATACAACCAATTGCAAATAATGTAAGCATAATAACAAAAATAATAAGGTAGAATGCTAATACAAAAATAGATGGTATTCTCACAGAGGAACAGCAGACTATTAGGAAATATTATAGAAAGGAAACTACTCTTGATAAGGGTAACACAAATAGAAACTATCCAGAAATAAATTTGGATAGAATGCATTCAAATTAACAAGATATGCAAGCTGTATGATGAAAGTTTAAAATGAAGTAAATACAGAAAAAAACTTCAGCTATGAATATGATTCTTCCAAAAGTAATCTATACAGTATATATAATGTGAGAAGAATAAAAATACCAACAGGATGCTACTTTCAGATGTAGCTAAACTGAATTGTGAAATGTCTTTGGAAAAACAGGAGACTAAGGTTTTGTAGTATATAACACAGCAGAACTTCCAAAATCAGCTTTCCTACTTCTGTGCCCCTCTTCATCTTCTGCTCACTGAACACTTGCTGGTTGATCTCACCTTCCCAGGCTATTCTTCTCAGCCTTCTTTTTTAAAAATTGTATTGTCTTCACAAAAAATAAAAATGAATAAAAAAATGTATTGTCAAGGTGAGGTACAGAAGGGTTACAGTTGCACACACAAGGTAGTGAGTACATTTTGTGTCAACCTTGTTACCCTTTCCCTCATTTTTCTCCTATGTACCTCACCAAGTTGTACAGTTCATTTCCAATATATTGTATTGTGAGCATTGCATTGGTTCACCCTTTGTATATTACGTTTGTTGCTCCCCTTCCCTTCCCTAATTCATATAAATGTGTATACAATGCCCAGGGCACAAAAATCAAATAAGAGTGACAACAGGGGACAAACCATAGGAAAATTACTCAAGATAAAAAAGTAACTTCACATCATACATTAAAAACCATAGTAATAAAGAAAAACCTCTTGTTTCCATATTTTGGAGTTCATTTTGCTTAGCATCATCTTACATGATTATATGTACATAGCTTTTGATCTATTGTGATCCTGATAGGACTATGCTACACATGTACTAATTATTACACATGAGGGAAACTATGGAGCCTATACTTCTTTGAGTCTGACTTTTCACTTAATATGCTTTCTTCCGAGTCTTTCCATTTCCTAACAAATGGAATGATGTAATTCTTTCTGATGTAAGCATAGAATTTATATATATATATATATATATATATATTACATCTTCTAGATCCATTAATCTATTGAAGGGCATCTGGGTTGGTTCCATATCTTAGCTATGGTAAATAATGCTGTAATGAACATGGTTGTGGTGGTAGCTTTAGTATGGCCTTGTTTGTGGTCATTTTGGTAAATGCCCAGGAGTGGGACTGTTGGATCATAAGGGAGCTCTATGTGTAATCTTTTGAGGAACCTCCATACCACTTTCCAGAGTGGTTGGACAAGTTCACACTCCCACCAACAATGTAGTAAGGTTCCCCTTAGGCCACATCCCTGCCAACATCTGTTGTTGTTAGATTTCTTGATAATGGCCATTCTCTGATGTAAGGTAGAATCTCAATGTTGTTTTGATTTGCATTTATTTTATGTCAGCCACTTTCTTTACCACTTAAAAAAAGTTGAACCAGGGGATGGAGGCATGGCTCAATTGGTAGAGCACTAAGCCAATGAGTGATAGTATTAGGTACCACGTTAGAGACACATTCTCAGATCCCCACCAAAAAAATAAAAGAAAGAAAGAAATTGACTGCTTTCAATCCTGACTCTCCTTTCCAGAATTTTTTGTGGCAAAAAATCAGAATTCAAAGCCAGCCCAAGCAAAAAAACCTCTCTGAGACTCTTTAATTAACCAGCAGAATATTGGAAGTGATGCTGTGGCTCAAAGTGGTAGAGTGCTAACCTTGAGCAAAAGAGCTCAGAGACAGCGCCCAGGCCAATGAGCAAAAATGCCAACTGGGACAAGCCATCCCAGCAACCAGTACCTGGACACCCAGGAAAAAGCTAGTTTTGGCAACAAGGAATCATAGAAAGGAGTAAGAGGGGATAGTATCACATCCTAAATGGAGTCACTTTGTGCCTACCCTTTCAAAACTAACCAGAGCCAGGAGATCCAAAAGAAAATAGTTAATATGCATGCTTATCTAATGTTCATATCTGTCTTTCTTCTAAATGGACAGGAACTCGGCCACTAAAGGTTCTTACCTCCTTAGGAGGGAGGAAAGGAAGAAAGAAAGAAAGAAAGAAAGAAAGAAAGAAAGAAAGAAAGAAAGAAAGAAAGAAAGAAAGAAAGAAAGAAAGAAGAAAGAAAGAAGGAAGGAAGGAAGGAAGGAAGGAAGGAAGGAGGGAGGGAAAAATTACAAATGTTTCCTCCAAACTGTGGAACTACTAGAAGATACATATTATTATAATATTTAATAAATAGTTATATTAATTAACATTGTGAACAGTAAGTACTTTAATAGCATCTATACCATGAATATCAACCTAAAAATAACAATCATGACTAGAATATACACTATACAAAGCACTATAACAAAGCCTTCATGTACTAAATCCAGTACTCCAGGTGCCATTTTGCAGAGAAGGAACTGAAGCCTCACAAGCTAAATGGCTGACTAGTAGACTTATCATAGAATTTGGTCTATGAGAGTTGCTCAGAAAATAAAGCTTTGATTCTTTTTTAAATGCTTTCTCAAAGCATTACACATTGAATTATCCCTTTTGAATAAAAACTGACATTGGGAAAAATGAATCTACTACTTAAAATAAAAGAGATCTTTGTAATAGAAAAGATGAGAATAAATTCCACTATCTTCTCTCTGGACGTTGGTTTGTTGTAGCTACAGAAAGCTCAGAGAAACTACCTGGATCTAACTAAAACTCTAATCCTGCTAATATTATAGATACAAATTTCCAACCCCATGCACCAAGGTACATAGCAATTTTTTATATGATTGGGCTATGTTGTCATTTTATCTATCTTTTAGCTTTCTTTTACTGGATCTCTTATTTTTAGTTTCTCCTTTACCTTTCTTTGTAATATTGCAAATAGGATCTACAAACTATCCCTAGAAGCATGTGCCATGTGAAGGATAGCTATTCTGGGTATGATGATAATAACGGTATCCGGTAACTCCATATTCTTTTGCTATGTCTGGGTGAACCAGAGTTTTCTAGTTTATGCTGTAGTAACAATGTCCATATCTCTTCCAATTCAAACAATAGAGGTTATTTCTCATACATACAGTATGTTCAGTGTGGGCTGGCCAGGGCTATGGTCCCTGCAATTCCTCAGGAACCCTAGATGATGGAGACAGCACCTTAACTCTCATTTCCACAGTCAAAAGCAGGAGAGTGTGTGCATAGCAACTCACACTAACTTACAGTCCAAATCTGACACACACCACGTCCACTCACACCCCACCAGTCAAAGGAAGATCCCAAGACATGCCTGAGTACACCATGGCTGAAAGTGTGTGCTCTCCCTGGGTCACTGAGAGCTTTTGAGTGGCACAACAGCCTATCAGATCCCTCGTGTTCCTAAGGCCATGATCAGACAAAAATCTGGACTGAGCTCTGCTAAGCACCGTGCTAAGTGACCCATCCAAGAGCACACCCAGGGACCTGGCCATCTCTGCTCTTGGATATTCAACCAGGAGAAAATAAGTCAGGACACTTGTTCCAGAGACACTTCTCTAGGGAAAAAAATGATGAGAGGGAGGTCAATGTTTGAGAAGAGCTCAATGTTTCAGGCAAAACTCAAATGAAGGCTTGATTTTAGTGTATAAAGGCCATTTTCCTGGGGGGGGGCGGAGGGGAGAAGAAAGAAACAAATGTATTTCTCAAGCTTCCACATATAAATGAGTGGAACAAGATTAAGTTTCTTGGATATGGCACAATAGCTCACTGAAGTTATTCATTTAGTCCATTCAAATTCTCAACATTATTATGGCCACAGAAGATTAGCTTCGGTTTTAGCACCCTCGTCTATGATACTGACCCATTCCCAATTTCAAGACTCTGTTCAAAATTGTTAATTAACCTTTCCCAACTTTCCATTTTGAAACTTTGCTCATTGTCCTCTGCGTTTATATGTATCGTGTATTCTACATCTATATATTGTGTTCTCGGTTTCTTGTAGCTTATTTATGTTTGCACAGAAAATAAGTTGTTTTTCTTCCCATTTCATCCAATGTATTACATACCCAAATTTATGTACTTAAATGAACATACATGCATATTTAATGTACATAAAGAGAAGGGAAAAAGAGAAGGGAGGAAAAGAGCAAGGAAGACAGGTAAATGCAAATTCCATAAATGCTTATTTAGATGCTTTTGACAGGTGCAAAAAATGATTCTAAATTAATGAGGAAATTTATTATAACTACCTGTAACTATGTATATGATAACTAAATAACTATATTTGTAGGTAATTATAACTATATAACAATATAGGCTTTTAATATAGCTATGCAGTCCACAGGCAGCATAAGCTTTAAGGTCAGTTTAACAAGAGATTCAACAACATCATCAAAACTGCAGACGCTTCTAGACATGGTGACACACGTGTGTAATTTCAGCACTCGGAGGCTAAAGCAAGAGGATTACAAATTTGAGGCCAGCTTGGGCTACACAGTGAGATCCTATTTCAAAACAAATCAAGTGCTTTATAAGGATCAAGACACTACCCCTCTTTACATTCTGCTTTCCTTCAGGCTAGCATCATCCTTGGGAGAATAAGTTGTTGACCTTCCCTCTCTGTCCAGGAACTGGGAAATTGTGAAATCATCCCCAGAAATACTATGGTACAATTTCTCTCACACTTCATCAGTCCTAGTCAGACGTTTCCAAGACAATATTGGCAAAGGGCCTGGGAATAGAAGTGTTACCTAACTAATAAACAGAAGTGATATCTAATGTTGTGTGATAGTTCACACAGCGTGTGACCCACAGAAAGATCCTACTCAAATCATTTCCCTTCCCTGACTTTGGTTTCTCATCTGTCAAACAAGAGGCTGGACCAGTGGTTTCTAAGTGTCCTTCCACTTCTAACTATGGTTCAATACTTCATGAGTCTTTAGAAGAAAGAGTGTGAGATACAAATAACATCATCCGTCTGACCTTCAAATTCATGATGTGTAAAATGGGGAAATCCACCCAATGGCTTGGAAGGATCCATTTAATTCATACAGTGAAATGACCTGGTTTTGTAGCTACCACTTGCAGTCAACTTGGTAAATGACATAGTGGTGATAGTTGGCATCTTATTTATTACACAAAGAAAAATGACATTCCTAAGGAAATGTAAAGACTAATAGAAAGGAAACAGGAGTTGCTTTTTCAGAGAAAAACAAACAAATTCCCTCTGAGGGCTTTTTGTTTTATTCTGTTCTACTTTGCTTTGGTTTTAATAGCCTTTTAACTTAATTCTTTAAAAAACATCTTTTGAACTGAATATAGCTTCGTGAGTTTCAAGACATATTTCCAGAGGGGAAATTCCATTAGGATTGCTGCACCCTTGTCACCATTAACTGTTATTTGCATCCAAAGAGCAAAATATGTCATTTAAATTCCAGATGCTGAGTATATAATTTATGCTTTTAAGGGCCCAGGCATGTTTCCTTATTGTTGTAGACTCTGCTTGTATTTCATAAATCACTAATGCATCAAAGTACTGTTTAAACAAATGATGTTCAACCCTGTCTTAACTGCCATCTTTGGGTTTTGTTGCATTGGCCAATGGTTAAATAGCATAAAACAATTTTCTGCATTCCTTGTGCCCTCTAGGAAGTAGATCTCTGCTCCCTCTGCATGAGGGAAGCAGGAAATTATTTACTCCAGGGTAACAGAAGCCTGGTATAGTAGTATACATCTGTAGTCCCAGTATTTGGCATGCTGAGGCAGGAAGATCCCAAATTGGAGGTCAGTCTGACAATCTGAGCTACCTAGAAAGATTCTATCTCAGAAAAAAAAGTAGGAGCAACCATATTTATTTATTTCACTGGATATATATCCTATTTTTTACATAGACAGACAGATAGACAGACAGACAGACAGATACATAGATACATAGATAATTTCCCTGGCAGATCTACTCCCTTTTAGAAGGACTACTGCAAATGGAAATTTCAAATTATTTCCAAATAATGAAAAAACAGACTACTTTATTATGGAAAAAAAATCTGTTTTACTGAGGCTATGAAAACTCCAGTGGCTCTAAATGACAGAAAACTTAAGTTTTCTCTGCCAGAGGATCCTATTATTACTTTAGCTGGACTTCAATATATTTAAATAATTCAGAGCAATTATGCCTGACTATTATGATCAGTACAGAACATGCAGATCTTTAGGGTAAAGGGGCTTAATAAGACATTTTTAGCTGGGTACTAGTGACTCTTGTTTATAATCCTAGGTATTCAGAAGGCTGAGATTAAAAGATTGTGGCTCAAAGCCAGCCCAGGCATGAAAGTCTGTGAGACTCTTAATTAACCAGCAAAAAGCTGGATGTAGAGCTGGACCACAAGTGGTAGAGCATTCACTTTGAGCAAAAAGCTAAGGGTCAGCACATACATACACACACACACACACACTCACACTCACACACACACATTCATGCACATACACACAGCTGTTTGCTAGTGGTTGTGGTTGTAAATTCAGAATCTCAAGAAGACCTACTAGGTTCTCTGTTACACTGATAGCTAAAACTAATAGGCTTTGTTGTTCTCATGCCTAATGCCTGAGGAAAAAAACTCAAAAAGAAAATTTTCATTTCCACTCACAGTTGCAGAAGTTTTGGTCCATGGCCAGCTGTCTTTATTGTTTCTGACTGTGATGAGGCAGAAGGGTGTGGTGGAGCAAAGCTGCTCACCACGAGGTGGCCACAAAGCAGAAAAACAGAGAAACAGAGAGATGCATGGCACAAGATACAGTCCCCAGGGCATGCTCCTTGTGACTTCCTCAAGCTAGGACCCACCTCTGAAAATATCTAAAATCTTTCAATAATGCCATCAAATTATGAATCCAATGTGGGCACTGGTGGCTCACACCTGTAATCCTAGCTACTCAGGAGGTTGTGATAGGAAGATTGTGGTTCAAAGGTAGCTTGGGCAGGAGAGTTCATGATACTCTTATCTCTGGTGAAACACAAAAAAAGCCAAAAGTGGAACTGTGACTCAAATGGAAAAATGCTAGCCTGGAGTGAAATAGCTCAGAGACAGCACCTAGGGCCTGAATTCAAGCCCCAGGTCCAGCACACAGGAAAGAATATTACAAATCCATCGTTGGGTGAGTATATTGATTAGAACATTTGTGGTCCAATCGTCAACAGATGATCGGCTAGGGAACGAGCCTTCAACATATATGTCTTTTCGTGTAACATTTCATATTCAAACCATAACTGGGACCAAATATTTCTTCTTTCTCTTGTCAACTTCATGGAGGAATTGAGACACAATGCACTTCTCCCCCCACCACCCCCTTAGTGCAAAATAATACTTGGAACAAACAAACAAAATCAAGTTACTCAACCCAGAAAACAGTTGTACCAAGAAGATAAAACTGAACTATTCAAACAGCTTACTTTTGAAAACTAGTAACTGGATCATCAGAATTCAAAGCTCAGGACCTGACCTCCTCCATGTTACATATTATGTCACAAACTCTTCCCAATTAATTCTCACCTTAAAAAAAATCATCCAGCCAAGGTCCTAAACCCAATAAATATCCTCCTGACTTCTTTCTCTTTTTTTAATTGTGAAAATACCATACAGAGGGGTTACAATTACATGGGCAAGATAACGAGTACATTTCTTATCAAGCATTGTTGCCTCTTCCTTTGTTTCCCCTTCCCATCCCTTCCCATACCCTCCCCCAGGCTGCACCCCTCCCCTACTGACTTCTTTCATCAGGCAAGATTCTTTTAAGGTGTTAACTGCAGTAAGACTCTTTTAAGGTCCCTAACCACAGTAAGTTTAATAAACTCAGACCTACTTATCAACGGGCTTTTCTGGTGGTCCTTTTGGAGCATTGCCCGCATACAATGCCTTCTTGAAGAAAAATCTTTCAGAAGAGACCAGAGTAGCTGGAGGAAGAAATTTTGATCCTCTACCCCAATGAACCCCAATCTCCTGCACAGTCATAATTACAAACTGTACAAGGTTCTACAGCAGAGACTGTCAAGTTGTCAAGTAAGACTACACAGTAGCCTCACAGACAGGTGAAGGGCTGAGAAGCCTGCTCACAGGAGCAGCCAGTATGTGTTCAGGGCTAGAAGAGCATTAGGAAGACTTGGAAGAGAGGGAGCCCTGAGATTCTGGGAACAAGCAAGCTGCTGGAACAAATTGATATCCTTCCCCACCCCCCCCCCACCAAGCCTCCCATGATGCTCCTCTTCAGCTCTCCTTCATACCCCTCTACCAAAGCCAGAGCCAGACTGCTTATAACCCATGAATGTATTTGATGAGCTTGCTTCCCATTCAACTGCAAGACACAATAAAAAGATGTCTGAAAGCAATCCAATTAACTATCCAAAGGATTGCAAAGGCCAGAAGAGACCCAAATAGCTAATTCCTTGACAGGAACCATTGTCCCCTTCGTTACTATTCTGCCCAAGTCACATGCAGCAGCTATTTATGCACTTCGATGCTTGTTTCTTCAAATGCCAAGGCAGAGCATTGAAGATTTTCATTGTGACATGAAGAAATCCCTTAGAATATTATGTCTGTGTTTGTTCTGCAAAAGCAACTGACGATTAAATTCTCCACGATTTCACGGGCACAAAACACAAAATGAGAAAAGCACATCCAGAGACATTTCCAGACTCTCTCTTCCTATAAACCTATAACCGAAAGGACAAAGTAATCTAATTAATCCAAACACAGCAGCTGAGTATAAAACATTATCCCACACAGTGCCACTCCTCAAGGAACACCCACTGTCACCACGATGTCCTAGGTGCCGCGTGCACTGTCTCATCCTCTCTGGCACCTACTGCTTAGCACCCAGATGAGAGCCAATTCCTTGACCCTGACATGTTCCACTAGTGTGAGTTTGGGCAGTTTACATAACTCCTCTTTGCTTCAGGTTCCTTATCAATATTTGTAAGGCTTTTAATACTACTTCACACATTCCAGGAAGTATTAAATTATAATTCAAATTTAATAATTGATGTATAATGTTTATGCACGTTTAAATGCACCTGATTGCACTTAAAGTATTAAACAATCCCCATATCTCATTTTTGTAATTCAGCAAAAGCTTATTTCTGACTCATACTACACAGCCAAATTGGATCCTTAGCATCTAAATACGTGCAAACCATATATTGAGAAAAGAATATGGCATGCATCATATATGGCTTTTAACGATTCTACCCAGAAGTGACTGAGATAAGTTCATTCACTGATGGAGGGGGGTGGGGGTGGGAAACCTATCAAGTCCCTGGAAAGAATGGATAAAAGATTCAAGGCATCAGAACACAAGGACTGACTACTGCTGATGCTATTTGTTGTTGTTATTGTCATCATCAACATCATTATGGACTGTCAGAAGTGAAAAACCTCAGGAGCCCTACTAAATCCCATTCGCTTGTTCACACAATGTTTACAACTCAAAATCATTCTTTTAAGTGTGTGTGTGCTTGTCCTAGGGCTTGAACGGAGGACCTGAGCTCTGTTCCTTGTGCGTCTTTTACTCAAGACTAGCACTCTACTACTTGAGCCACAGCTCTATTTCTGCTTTTCTGATAGTTTAGTGGAGATGAAAACCTCACAGACTTTACTTCCCAGGCTGGGTTCAACCACAGTCCTCACATTTCGGCCTCCTGAGTAGCTAGGATTGCAGGTATGAGCCACCAATGCCATTTGTATTGAAGGCTATTACATAGTAAAGGATTTTTTTCTGGTCTCTTTTCATGAGTTCCTGGGAGAAAGTCCCTAAGTTGTAGCAATTTTTCAAGTGATAGAAGTATGGCTATTATTTATTCACATTGGGCTCCTGGAACCATATCTGAGTTCATGGAACGAGGTGATACTTGTTGGGTTACTTAGATAGCTTTAGGGTAGTGGCTGACAGTGCCAGAAGGACCAGTCCTGTGATCAGAGGCCTGAGGCTTTGAGCTATATGATATTAACCCAGTGTCCTGGAGGGGAAGCGTCATGGACATTGAGTCTAGTCATCATGTACTTCTAATGAAACTTTACTAATAATGTTCATTTCAAAGCTCAGGAAAGCTCTCTGGGTTGGAGATTTGAAATCACCATGTCATAAAGGTGCCACATTCTGATTCAACAGAGAGATGACATGCAAACTCATGTCCTTTTGGATGGTCCATATTTGGATCCTTTATAATAAAATGAATAGCAAATATATACCATTTTCGTGAGTCCTATGAATCAGTCTATCAAAATAATATATATGAGGAAATGGTGCTGTGGCTCAAGTGGTAGAGCGCTTGCCTTGAGCTGAAGAGCACAAGGATAGCGCCCAAGCCCAGGGTTCAAGCCCCACAAAAAATATATATATATGAGAAAGCAGTGAATTATAACTACTTAGGAGGTTAGGTCTTAGGATTGCAACTCAAAGTCAATCTAGACAGGAACGTCCATCAGACTATTATCTCCAACTATCACCAAAAAAAAAAAAAGTCAGAAGTGCCCTGGACCAGTACACACACACACACACACACACACACACACACACACACACACAAAGACATTTAAAAAAATACTTCAAATTTAAAAGAAAACATGGAAACCATGAGAAAGGCTGCGACTAGTAGCCTTGAGATTAAACTTTAGTCAAAGATGTGATGTGTTTGGATCAGAATTATATTGGTTGTTTACTTTCACATATTAGAAAATTCAAGCCTGTCATGGTGACACACATCTGTAAACCCAGCCACTTGAGAGGTAAAGGCAGAGGATCACCAGTTGGAGACCAACCTGAGCAAAGTTATTGAGACCCTATCTCAAAATAAAATGCAAAAACAAAAGGATTGGGTATGTGGTTGTGGTTACAAGAGTAACCACAAGTAAATCCAAGGCCCTGGTTTTAATCTCCAGTAGCAAGATGAAATAATAAAGAAAAGAGAGGGCTTGGAAGGTGGCTCAGTGGTAGAGCATTTGCCTTGCATGCCAGAGGCCCTGGGTTCAATTCCTCAGCACCACATAAGCAAAAAGAAAAAAGCCGGAAGTGGCGCTGTGGCTCAACTAGTAGAGCGCTAGCCTTGAGCTGAGCTGAGGGACAGCGCTCAGGCCCAGAGTTCAGGCCCCATGACCGGACCCAAAAAAATAAAAAATTAAGAAAAAGAATACAAAAACCTAAATTTCTAGCTTCTCTTAAAAGTGGTGGGATTGGCATCTCAAGATTCCAAAGTCCTCCCCAGCAGCTGCTTCCTTGGGATGTATGCATTTCTTGGCTCCCCACAGCCCACACTTCAACACACCCCAACATCCAATTTCAGTTTCCTGGTACCACCAACATTTTAATTTTCTGCTCCTATCATGGGTTTTTTTTGTATTTGTTTTTTGTTTGGTTGGTTGGCTTTGTTTTTGCCAGTCATGGGACTGGAACTCGGGGCCTGGGTGCTGTCCCTAAGCACTCCAGCTCAAAGTGAGTGCTCTGCCATTGAACCACTGTGTCCCTTCCTCTGCTCCTATTCTGAAGCTAATTGTTTTTATTTTAATGTGGAGACTGGGACACATACAAAAAAGGCAACTTTCACATACCTACTCAGTAGTCAAGCTAAGCCCAGAATGTAGGTCTCTTTAAGGCCCAATCCAGAAGTTTGTTCCACAAGGCAAAACCATGGTTGAATACATATTGGGTATCTTCATTTTAAGAATTCCTCACAATAGGCATGCAGTTCCTTCGTAGGATTCCTGTCAGGTCTGCTGACTTTGACACACCATAGTGCAGCTTTTCCCAGTCCCCTTCATCCATAGTCATGTCTCTCTCCTTACACCTTTCTTTAACTCCTTCATCTATTCAGGCATTCACCAGTTGGTACCTGTCAGAATGAGGAGTGCCAGGATCCAGAATTACCCTTCTACCATATATAACAAGACAATGTGTTGTTTAAAAAAAATAAAGGACACAAGTATTTTCAGATATTGAACAACAGCAATTCAGCTCAAACATGTCTGAGAGCAGAGAAACAAATGAGGAATAACCTGACCAGAGGCAATTTCCCAACTGCTATGCCAGGATCAAGTCCTGAGAAACAGTCTACCTGTCTTCTGAGTTTATGAGTCAGACGTGGGCAAAGCTAGACTTTTCAGAGCAGTGTACTCAAAGAAAAAGTTACACAGAGAAAGGACTCCAGAAATCCACAGCAAGCGAGACAGGAGCACAAGATGATGGAGACAGCGGAGGGGAAGGGAAAAAAACAAACTGTTTAAATAGGGATACAGATGGACCCATTGCAACAATGAGATGTACAAGATGCTATGTTGAAAAACGAACTTTACAACTTGGGGTGGAGGAGTGTAGTTGTGGAGATGGGAGAGCAGGGATGGTAGAGGAAAAACACAGGAGGAGACAACAATGCTTGATAAGAAATGCATTCATTACCTTGCTCATGTGATTGTAACCCCTCTGGATGGTATTTTCACAATAAAAAAACTTGTTTTAAAAAAGAAATTGTATTCATTACCTTACCAATGCAGCTATAAACCCTCTGCACATCACCTTGACAATACAATTAAAATTAAAAATTAAAAAAGATGATGAAGACAGAGCGAGATGAAGATATGATGAAGCCTGGTAACCACTGGAATATAAATTGGATTTTCTTTTAGAGTAACAGAAAAGCATAGGGGTAGGCTAGGAATGTAGCTCAGTGTCAGAGCTCTTGTCTAGCATGATTAAGCTCCTATGTTCCAATCTTTTTTTTTGCCAGTCCTAGGGCTTGAACTCAGGGCCTGGGCACCCACTGTCCCTGAGCTTCTTTTGCTCAAGGCTATTACTCTATCTCTTAACAGTGCCGTTTCTGGTATTTTTTGTTTATGTGACACTAAGGAATCGAACCCAGGGTTTCATGCATGCTAGGCAAGCATACTACCACTAAGCCACATTCCCAGCCTCCTATGTTCCAATCTTTAGTACTGCAAAAAATAAAAAGAAGTAAAAAGAAAAGCATGGAGGCAATCGTTTTCTTCCTTATCTACACTAGAAATTATCTGGAAATTGAAAAGTACCCATCCCTTGTTTCTCAAGTACAAAAATTCTGTTTTCCCTGGAGGATATTAAACAGGGGTGATATTACTTGATTCTGAAAGTTTCATAACACTAAACCTACACTAATTATAAACTTTGGTTATTTCCTTCCTTCTAGTAACCAAGCCTTAAATTAAATTATTTAACAATAACCATTAGAACAGTAATGAATTTCACCTTTAAGAACACTCATATGAGTATCCAGTGAAATGGACTAATTCTGTGCCTCAAGTTCAAAACATTTCTTGTGATGATCCAGGATAGAGAATGTCAGGCAGTTCGTATTCAGCTTGTGCTACCCTCAGAACTGAATGGGAAGAGCTGGATTTCTAGTTTTTCTGTGCCTACAGTAGTTCATGTGCTCACACCTCTTTCTAGCTGAGGAAGAAATCTCCCAGTGTCACTTCCTCTTACCATGGATTTCCTTGTGTTAAACTCTTCTCATTGCTATCCTCACCTCCTCTTTTTCTCTACCTTCACTTTAGGCTGTTAGTTATTCATTTCTTCACCTCAGGCCTCAGAGAAAGTTTCTGTTTTAACCAAATTGAAGCAAAGGGGTAGTCAGTAGATGAAGGAAAGTAGACATCACCATCACAGATTGATTCATTGACTCAAGACTGAAGAGTCTCAAAATGTCAGCCTCAAGTCAGGAATATTAGGATTACCTGGAAACCACGATATTCAAAACCTTGGCCACCAATCCAGATGTGCTGAATCAGAACACCTATGGGTAGAAACCAATAATCTGTTACTTAACAAATTAGCCAATTAATTCTTCTATGTCCCAATAGTGCTCTGGAAACCACTGTACAAGCTCAGGAGCCATCACTTCTTAGCACAGTGCTGGTGCCATTTCACGCTATGACCACTTCTCCATCTTCTCAGTTTTGAGTTGCATTCACTGAAAAGGCCTTTCCTGTTATCTTAAACTGACATATGACTTACTGCAAATGGAAAGAAAACAAAACCAGCATCCTGATCTATCCTACATAATAAGAAGTCAAAAAGACATTGTGAGCAAAGGCCATTTCTTAAAAAGTTATCTGAAAAAAAGAGACTGCACTGTCCATTCTGAAGCAATTTCTCTACAACTAAATATGAAGGAAAATATATATTTGCTGTTGAACACTAGCACTATTTTTATCAGTCTTTCAGAAAATGATATATGGGATTGTGAATGTACCTCAGTAAAAGATCACTTTCCTGGCCCTGAGTTCCATCCTCAGCAAAAAGAAGGAAGGAAGGAAGGAAGGAAGGAAGGAAGGAAGGAAGGAAGGAAGCAAGGAAGCAAGGAAGCAAGGAAGCAAGGAAGGAAGGAAGGGAGGAAGGGAGGGAGGGAGGAAGGAAGGAAGGAAGGAAGGAAGGAAGGAAGGAAGGAAGGAAGGAAGGAAGGAAGGAAGGAAGGAAGGAGATGTATATGCTATGCATGTTTTTAGTAGATATTTGTAAGTTTTACTTTCATCTCATATATTTTTTTCTTTAAAATTTGTGTGTGTGTGTGTGTGTGTGTGTGTTTCTGCTTCTTTTGGATAGAATATGAAATGTTCTCCACAGATTTATGTGTTGAACGCTTGGTCCCCATCTAATAGTGCTATTGTGGAAGGTTCTGGAATCTATCTCTCTCTCTCTCTCTCTCTCTTTCTCTGCTAAACAGCCTTCTCTTCTACATGTTCTAACTACATGATGGCATGATGTTCTGTCACATTATGAGCTCAGATCATGCAGCATGATTGTGGGCTGAGTCTATCATCCCCCTTATTTTTGTTCTGTCAAGAATTCTGGTCACACAATACAAATGCAGTTAATACTCCAGAAATATGAGCAATAAGGTCATCCTTCTTCCATCCAGTGAAGGGCCTTGAATGTTTCAACAGACTCTTCTGATCAAAGTCCATTCATAACATGGGGCCATATCCCTTTTTCTTCTTCTTTTTTTGGGGGGTCCAGTCGTGGGGCCTGAACTCTGGGCCTGGGCGCTGTCCCTCAGCTCTTCAGCTCAAGCCTAGCGCTCTACCACTTGAGCCACAGCACCACTTCCGGCTTTTTTCTTTTTGCTTATGTGGTGCTGAGGAATCAAACCCAGGGCCTCATGCATGCAAGGCAAGCGCTCTACCATTGAGCCACCTTCTCAGCCCGGGGCCATATCCCTTTATGAGTTTTACCCATCGGGAAAAGCCACAGGATCTCCACTAGAGACAGCAAAATTTTCATATCTCCAAGCCAAGTAGAGACAAGAATATATTCATAACAAAGCCATCATTTGTATTTTTGTTTGTTTACTTTTTGCCAACTTAAGATCATACTCTGTGTGTATTAGAAATTAGGATCATAATATATACATTTTATATCAACCCTAAGATATTAACTTTTATATATACACTTAAATAGAGATATGACTTATTCTGTACCACTAAATATTTCTGAAAAGCATAATTTTGATGAAAAAAATTGATCCCATCTTCTATCATAATTTCTAGATATCCTACTATAGGATAGTTAAGTTGTCTTGAGTGCCTTCTCAATCATAAATAATGCAGCGATAGATACCCCAATGCATAACTCTTTCTCTACATTTTGACTGTTTTCTTAGGAAATTTGCTAGAGAATAAATAATTGGGTGACAAAAAAGAAGCAATTTTTAAGCATATGGTATTTTGTACCATAACTTTCTGCTTTCCAGAAAGTTCATATTGGTTTTTTTTTCCCTTGACACAGGAAAATCTGGGCTAAAAACAATAAACTTATCACTGAAATATTAAAGCAATATTTCTCAACCTGGACAATTTTGCTCCTAGGGCAATCCCTGGGGATGCTGTATAAATTGGGACAACTTTGGTATGTAGTAGGTAGAGATCAGGTATGCTGCTAAATATCCTACAGTGGCCACACACAATGAATTATCCATCTGAAAATGTCAACAGGGTCAAAGGTGGGAAACCCAGTATTAGAGACCCCCTTTAAAATTAGAACTACAAGCCAGGTGGCTGGTGACTCAGACTTGTAATCCTAGCTACTAAGAAGGTTGAGATCTGAGGATCACAGTTCAAAGCCAAACCCAAGCAGAAACGTCCATGAAAACTCCAATTAAATTGCAAAAAGTTGGAAATTAAGATGTGGCTCAAGTTGCCAGTCTTGAGCCAAAAAGCCCAGTTAGAGTGTAAGGCCCTGATTTCAAGCCCCCAGGACTTTCCCCAAGAGAAGGAAGGAAAGAAGGAAGGAAGGAAGGGACTAGAATAGAATCAGGACCAAAACAGAATGTTCTCCATAACTAGCATCTTCTTTATATTCGCAATTTCCAATCAAAATAGGGACAAAAAAAGATGGAATTACTAGCAAAGACAATATTACCAATAGTTCAAATACAGGATTATATATTTTAAAATAAAACAATTTAACACTATAGCTAGAGAATGTTCCCCTGTCATTTCTACCCTAATGCCATCCAAGTTAACCCGACTGTATATATCATTCACACGTATTTACATATAGCTTCTATCCAAACATGTACGGAGCACCTACTTGGTCCTTGTTATTGTTCTAGACATTAGAGATATAGCAGAAAAGCAGAGGCAGCATCTTTTCAGTGTTTCCTGTGGAGTTTACACATTTGTGAGAACAACAAAAATGAATATGAACAAGTGAATTCTGTATGTGACTTAGTGATTAAGTTTCATAGGTGACAGTGAGTACTTAAAGTGGCAGAAGAACAAAATCCTATAGGTGTCCTGTAGGGATTTTATGACTTTTCCTCTGGTGACGTCTAAGAGCCATTGAATAGAGTAATGACAGGCTCTGGATACTTATGGCTAACACGCTGACAACAGACTCTTAGAGGTCAAAGGTGGATGCAGGTAACAGAGAAAGCAAGGACAAGATCAGGCAGTGTCCGTAAGCCATTTAAGAATTCTGGATATTATTCTCTGGGAGATGAAAACCTCCAGAGCTGTTTTTTGTTGTGGTGGTGAGAGTGGTAGTGGTTTTAATGTTCATTTCTTTGTTGTTGTTTTGGGAGTACTGGGATTTAGACTTAGGGCCTCATGTTTACTAGGCAGGCACTCCATTAAATGAGCTCAACCCTATACCTGTTATCTGTTATGTTTTCTCATGTGGTCTTCCATTGTTTCCTGAATCAACCTGGACCATGATCCTCCTATTTATGCTTCCCACATAGCTGGGAAGACAGCACATATCACCACACCCAGTTTTGTGTTAGCTGAAATGAAGTCTCGGGCACATTTTGCCTAGGCTTTTCTTGTACTTCAATCCTCTTCACTCTGCCTTCTGAGTAATTATAATTACAAGGATGACCTATTCCACCTGATCAAATGAAGCATAATGTGATAAGAACATACCAGCAGGTACTGAGAGCTAAACATAAAAAAATTAAAAGAAATTAGTCTAAATAATAGCAGAGGCTGGGCATGCTGGCACATGCCCATTATGCAAGCACTTGGGATACTAATACAGAATCTTGAGTTTGAGGCCAGCTTTGGGTACACAACAAAACCCTATCTAAAAATAAGGCTAGCAGGAAAATAATTCCACTTTTTTTTCCTCCATGTTTGGTCAGCTCATTCTTAGATGACACAGATAGATTAGTGATAAAAAAAATAATATGGTCGTTCTTCTTTTGGCATGAAAATTACAGCAAAACACTGTTAAAAAGTTAAGTGGGGCTGGGTGCTAGTGGCTTACACCTGTAAGCCTAACTACTCAGGAGGCTGAGATTTGAGGATCACAGTTCAAAGCCAGGCCAGGCAGGAAAGTCCATCAGACTCTGAGCTCTAATTAACTAACTACCAGAAGACCAGAAGTAGTGCTGTGGCTCAAGTGAACCTTAAGCTGAAGAGCTCAGAAACAGCACCCAGGTGCAGAGTTCAAGACCCACAACCGACACATACACAAAAAGAGTTAAGTGGGTATAAGTTACCTGTTTGCTTCATTTTCCCTGCCACTGGACTAGAAAGAAGACTGCGTTACTGGGCTTTGGGAGTACAGGGAAGAGTTTTTAAGTCTCACAGTCAGAGTCATACCAGTTAAGATTCTAGCATCTTCCCTAACCATTCTTGAAGATGATTTGTTAGCTTTGCTGACTGGAACTATCTGTACATGAAACAGAAAGAAAGAAAGAAGGGAGGGAGAGAGGGAGGGAGGGAGGGAAGAAAGGAAGGAAAGAAGGAAGGAAGGAAG
>NW_012267326.1:4364923-4424141 GCF_000151885.1 Dipodomys ordii
AAGGAAGGAAGGAAGGAAGGAAGGAAGGAAGGAAGGAAGGAAGGAAGGAAGGAAGGAAGGAAGAAAGAAAGAAAGAAAGAAAGAAACTTGAAAGTGCTCCCAGCTATCATTAGTTCCTTTTTCACAAATCCTTTTCAACAGAATCAGGCCCTGTTCATTAATGTCTGATCCAGACAGGTCACCCAGAAGAAAGGAATGCTATTCTCCTTTAGACAGACAACTTGATGTGATTCAAAGGTTCAAGGTTTCTAAAATAAGGACAGAAGCCAGACCACAAAAGGCTTCATCAATTCTGATTCAAAGAAGATGGGAACTCATGACCAAGCTGAGCATCACGTAGCTTAATGATTCCTTTCAAGGGCTTAAAAAGACTTTCTTTGGCTTAACAGCCAATTTTGAAAAATGAAGACTAAGTCTCTTCTTTCATTATATTGTGGACTTTGATTTAGTGGTTATCATTTTTATGAGGGTTGAATTTGGTTAGCAATGATTGGAGTTTTATGGGCAGGCAAGTGGTTATCACAATTTAGGAATAAGGCATGATGGGAGTAGCCACAGGAGCATAGAAAGCAAAATCTGATTTTGAGCCCAGGCAAATTAGCTACAGAGGGAAGTGGCCTGTGTTTCACATAAGCCTCAGTCTCAAATTGAGATGATGAGTCCAGGGAGGTGGATTTGGTACAAGTTAACACTTAGGTGGACACCCCATATTATATACTAGTTGGCATGGAAAGTGGATGCAAAATCTGGATCTTAAGGGAATGCATACTATCTAAGTCTCTGCCCTAGACTTAGGGCTCAGATCCTAGTTCTAGCTGCAACAATGCATCTCAAAGGAAGCTATGATAGAGAAACTAGACTATAGCTTTTTTTAAAGAAAAGTATTTATGATACACAATTTCTGAATGGTTAAGACTGTTTGCAGTAATGGACAGACCGATGAATTTTACTAGATGATTCAATTTCTGTGTGTGTATGTGCTGGTCGTGTGGCTTGAACTCAGGGCCTAGACACCATTCCTTAGCTTTTCCACTCAAGACTAGTTCTCTATCACTTGATCTATACCTCTATTTTTGGCAGCTAATTGCTAATAAGAGTCTCATAGACTTTCCTGCCCAGGCTGGTTTCAAGTTGCAATCCTTAGATCTCGGCCTCCTGGGTAGCTGATATGAGCCATGAGCACCCATGCAAATTGGTTGCATTTTTAAAATTATATTTTTTAACTTTCTTTAAGTAGCTAAAGCATTTAATGCGTGCAATGCATCTTGATAATGTCATCCCTTCCATCATTTTCTGCTATCCCTCCCAAGCCTATCTTTCACCTCAATTTTCTTTTTTTTGGGGGGGGTCCGGTCGTGGGGCCTGAACTCTGGGCCTGGGCGCTGTCCCTCAGCTCTTCAGCTCAAGGCTAGCGCTCTACCACTTGAGCCACAGCGCCACTTCTGGCTTTTTTCTTTTTGCTTATGTGGTGCTGAGGAATCAAACCCAGGGCCTCGAGCATTCAAGGCAAGCGCTCTACCACTGAGCCACCTTCCCAGCCCTCACCTCAATTTTCTTAATTTTGTAGGATATGCATTGAATTTTATGAATGCATTCTCCTTTAAGCCACCTTTTTTTTTTGTCAGTCATGGGATTTGAACTCTGGGCCTTGAACTCTGGGCCTGGGCACTGTCCCTCAGCTCATTCAGCTCAAGGTGAGTGCTCTACAACTTGCACCACAGCACCATTTCCGGTTTTCTGGTGGTTTACTGGAGATTAGAGCCTCATGGTCTTTCCTGCCCAGGCTGGCTTTGAACTGTGATCCTCAGATCTCAACCTCCTGAGTAGCTAGGATTACAGGTGTGAGCCACAGCGCCCACCATTTAAGCCACCCTTTTAAGATGCTCTTCCCTTTTAAGATGAAAAAGCAGAAGCTACGGGACTATGTGTTTAGCTGGTTTATCTCTAAGCCTATATATAAGGATAATCAGTGCATTTGATTCTGACTTACTTAGAAAGGCCAAGGGAATTGCTCTGATTCAGGATCTGATCTTATTACTCCATTCAATAATATCCCATCAAACTAAAATAAGCTGTCTGCTTGGATTCAGAGGCAGCTTGTTTTACTCTTATTTGAATGTGATGTGAATCTCTTTTAAGGCTTTCAGAGCTGCTAATGGAGATTTACAAAATGAAACCACAGAGAAAATTCTAAAATCATAAGGAAGATGTTGAATCCACAGTAATTCTGGGTAAATGGGTGGAGGGAGGGTAACTGGGGGGGAGGAGGCTGGGGAGGGGAAATGAAGGAGGGAGGAGAGAGCCACAGAGTCCTTTGGGTGACAGCTCTTCACCTATATTACCAAATAGATCCAGACCTCCTTCCATCAATCACTTTTTCCTGCTCTTCTTGCTGTACTAACACCACTAAGGCCCAGAGGCCAGACATCTGACCAAGGATGGCTCTAGTCATCGCAGCATTATTTGCTAGTTCTGTTCTTGATTTTTCTTCACATTTTTACTTATCTGAGAACCAACTAGACAATACACTGTGCTCTGAATAAGCCCTGAATCTGTCTACATTTTCTTTGCCAACTAAGTCTACCTGACAAAGCTTTCATCGCAGCTTTCCTTTTTGAATCCTCGGCTCTTCCTTTATGACTGCCCCTCATGCCACCATGACACCTCTTAGGTTCATCAGTGTCTCCCTTAGACCACAGTCAGGCCTCTCTTTAGGGTCTGATCAGTAAAAGCCACAAAGTCATCACAGGATACCATTATGTTATCTAAGTTCTCTAAAACTTAGCTTTATTATCTATGAAACGAGAATGTGAACATCCCCAATGTAAAAAAACAAAAACAACAAAAAAAGAAAAACCCTAAAGCCACTGGTGGTTCACATCTTTAATGCTAGCTACTGTACTCAGGAGGATGAGATCTGAGGATCATGATTCAAACCTAGCCAGGTAGGAATGTTTGTGATATTCTAATCTCTAATTAAACACACACACACACACACACACACACACACACACATGAAATGGAACTATAGCTCAAATGGCAGAGCACTCGCCTTGAGCAAAAAAAGCTAAAGACAGCACCCAGACCACAGTACTGGCAAAGAAAAAAAAATCTATAAAAGTAATAGTCAAAATGGTGAACAAATGCAGCAATAGTACTCACTGGACACTATGTAGAACATAACTATACAACTTGTGGGTGGATGGGAGGGAAAAACTTGGAGAGAATAAGGGAAGGGGTGACATTGTCCAAAAAGAAA
The DNA here is from genome assembly GCF_000151885.1 of Dipodomys ordii. NCBI lineage: Eukaryota > Metazoa > Chordata > Mammalia > Rodentia > Heteromyidae > Dipodomys > Dipodomys ordii. Next base: position 4,368,183 of record NW_012267326.1, read on the forward strand.
TGTACTCATTGCCTGACTTGTGTAACTATAACCCTTCTGAACATCATCTTTATAACAATAAAAAAATTAAAAATAAAAAGTAACAGTCAAGCCTGATATAAGTTACAAGTTGGAGAATGAATAATTCATTACTTTATCATTTTAAAAATCCAGATTGTCTTTTCCTTAGCGGATCCCTAAGTGCAATAATCACTTAGCACTGTTTTGCCCACTTATTAGATTGGGTTTCCTTGAAGCCTCTGTTTCAACTACATCTTAGCCAATATTCAATAACTATTTTCTAAATTAAATTTTCCTCTTGACACTTTTCAGAAACGTGTCTTCTTTATAAGCAGGAAGGCTCCACAAGTAATAGGAAACATAAATGGCTCTGGGCAATCATACCTCAGTCATTCAATAGGAAATTATTAAGTCAAATGAATGCATAGTTCAGAACTTGAATCACATGTGAAAATGAAAGAAGCAGTCCACAACCTCAGCAATTTTGTGGAATGGGAAAGATATACGAGAATGAGTCAGGTGCTTCATGCCTATTATCCTTGCTACTCAGGAAGCTGAGATTTGAGGATTACAGTTCAAAGCCAGCCTGAGAAGAAAAGTCCATGAGACTCTTAGCTCCAATTAGCCAACAAAAAAAAATGGAAATAGAAGTATGGCTCAAATGGTAGAGTGCCAGCTTTTGACTAGAGAGAGTGAGCCCCTGATTTAAGCTCCTACACACACACACACACACACACATAGAACAAGTAGAAGGAGTAATTGGAGCATGACCAGAGAGAGAAAAATAGAAATGTTTAAGGAAAACTTTAAAACTACCCAAGTATGAGGAATTATAGTTGGAATTAGGTTGGAACAAATCTTAAATGATATTTCATCTAACCCAGTAACAGTTAACTTCAGCTTTTATTCACATACCACAAAAGGTGGAGTGTTAGTCTCTCAAAAGGGTGCTCATCGGTTTTTAGGGGTGCCTATCTTTTCTCTACATAGTGACCCTCATTCCTACCCAGCAATTTATGACTCGGCTCTATGTAGTGGTGAAACTGTACCCTAGAAATCCATGACATTTTGCTTTCCCCTTGGAAAGCAAATCTACACAAATAGGATCCTAATTCCTCTCCATTTCTTTTACTTTCTTCCAATTTCCCATTGCCTCTAGTCCCCTCATTATCAGTATTTTATCTAGCCAACAGGGTCCTTTGTAACTTTTGCTCTACACTGTCCAGGTTTTATTTTAGTAAACCCCATTCTTCTGGAGTCTAGAGTCCAAGGCCTACAGTCATCTGCTAAGGGCTTCTTGGAACTATTCTGGCAAGACTAAATGCATTTGTTTAAAAAGTGATAGTAATTGGAATGAGAATTAACTTCTAACAAAAGCATTATATTAGGGGAAAAATTATAACATTAACATTACATAACCCCCCATTTGCATGTTGTCTTTGATTCTCTATTGGGGCAGAAATCAGTGTGTATTATAGTTGCAGAATGGTATTTGCCACCAGAGAAAATTCCACCTCTCAGCAGTCATGGGCTTTGGGGGGCCACTCCCTTTCTGTTCTTCTTAAAGTGAGAATGACAAGGAGATGCCACAGACACAGCCTGGAGCCTGCCTGACACCTGCCATTTCCAGCCTCCCTCTCCCCTATGACTGTTTTCCTTTATTTCCCAAGTAAACTCCTTGTACTTGAATCCCTGTCTTAAGATCTATGCAGTGTAAAGAGAGGCAGACATTAACACCACACTATGGGGTTACCCTTTGCTCAGACAGCCATCATTTGAATGTATAGAGTAAGTAGACATTGAAGAGTTTGCTCCAGGAAAAAGTCTTATGCTTGATCTCCCAGGCCCAACCATAGGCTTTCCCTAGCCTCCTCCTGGGTGGGAGAAAGCTGTCCTCCTCAGATGAGACTTGGTATAATGTGAATGGAGTAATGATCAAGGACTATAGGCACCAATTATCTTACATATATCTACATTCTTATCATATACTTCTCTGATCAGAAGCCTCCTTATTTAGGAAGGTTTGTGAGTGTCTTTTTTTTTTCAAGGGCATCTCTGCCAAGACAATCTCACTTGGTAAGACCAAGATACTATTTTTTGACTCAATATTCCAAGTTCTACAGGTAAAAATACTCACCAGAACCTCAAAGGGGATCAACAGAAGTTGAAAGCAGATCAAGAAGTCTGGGAGTCTGGGCTCGATAATCTATCCCAAACAAAAAACCAAGGCATTATGGGAGAGGATGAATGTAAAATAGTAAATAGCCAACATCCCATGTCGCTCAGGGCCCCACAGAGAGCAGCCATGTACTTTGAAGAGCAATGGCTGAGCATGCAAGAACATGGAGATCTATAGCTTTGGAATCCCAACAGACATCAACAGGGCCATGAGGCAGGTTCTTTTGAGTACGGGTACCACCCTGACTATAGAAAATATGCATTGGTGTAGGATTAGTGTTCAACAAGTGAAGTAATGGAATAATGGTGCTAATGATTGGGCACACTCTCCTTCTCTTCCTCCTCCTTGTCCTCGTCATTCACCTTGTCCTTTTCTTCCTTCTTTTGGTGCACTACTGGTTCTTGAACTCAGCCTAGGTGCTGTACCTTTTTCATTCAAGGCTGGTATTCTACCACTCAAGCCACACTTCCAGATTTTTTCTGGTTACTTAAAAATAAGAGTCTCACAGACTTTTCTGCCTGGGTTGGCTTCAAACTACAATCCTCAGATCTTAGCTCCTGAGTAACTAGGATTACAGATGTGAGCCACCAGCAAGTGGCTGGGCACGCTTTCTAACATATGTGCTTACAAGCATGCACTTGAATGGGCAGTGGCATATATGTGTGCAGGTGTGTGTGTGTGTGTGTGTGTGTGTGCAAGTGTGTGTGTGTGTGTGTGTGTGTGTGTGTGTGTGTAGGAGTTTTTTGTGCTGGCAGCCCAGGAATGGCATCTTCTATGTCTGAGTTTTAAAATATAGCTATGGTTGGCCCAATTAACTACAAGGCCAAAAGAATCTGAGCTTTTTTTATTGTACTTTTTACTTTGCTTTTTTCCTTAAACCATAAAATAATTTATCTGCATCTCACAGACAACAGAAAGTAAGAAGAACATAAGCAAAGTTATTGATAATCCCACCAAACACAGATAACCAGCGGTATCACTTCTTTGTGAAATTATTTTCAGCGTTTTTTTTTCTTTTCCACAAAAGTCAGGTCACAATAAAAGTGTAGCCTGCTCTATCAGTCAGAGTTCCAGCAGGAACAAGATATCCTTAAATTAAGATAAATGAAGGATAGTTGAATAAAGGGCTATTTGCATAGATATGGGCCGAATATGAGAAGCCACAGAAAGTTCAGGGTCCCAAGAACAATTACAGCAAGAAGTTGTCCATGAGCCTGAAGGTGAAGGCTGGAGTGAAATTAACAAAACCCAAAGTCAAAGAGGGGTTCTTGAGAATAATTATGTAATTATTATATAATTGGAATCTGAGAAAAGCTGAGATTTTTAAGTGCAGAACAGAGCCATCCTTAAACAACCACACAGGGAGACAACCATCCAAACAAAGCCCCCAAACTCCTTTTTGCCTTCCTTCCCTTCAACATCTTGCTTGATCCAAGAGACAAACCCGATGGGATAAAGGAGCCATTAAAACACATCAGAGGGTGAAAAGAGCCAGTGTACTGTAGTATGGTCTTGACAGAGCTCCTTAAATCTGCAACTACAGCATGAAAATATTTTAGTGGATGTGGTGACTCAGCACCAGGTACTGCGTTTGTTCTGCCAACCTGTAACCCAGAACATATGGGTCAGCCTCCCAGCCCCAGAACAAGGTAGAAGAAATGGAAGATAGATCTAGAAGAGTTCATGAACCCACCAGAACCTTGTTTAATTGGCTGAATACACAGTAAGTATTTAATGTGCTCAAAGTTTTGCTATCTTTATAGCAAGATATTTCATTTGAAATAGGAGCAAATAATTCCATAAATATTGCAAATAATATCTTCATACTACTATACACACATGCATACTAGTGGATATAAAAGTTATATCCTGTTTGCAGGGAATATGTTCCAAGATCCCACTGGATACCTAAAACCCCAGATAGTACCAAATCCTATAAATATATATTATATATAATATATATAGTGACTTTTCCTACACACACACACACACGCACGCACACATACCTACCATTAACTTTCAGCTTTTCACTTAGGAAGTGTTTGTTTTTTTTTTTTTTTGGGTCCAGTCGTGGGGCCTGAACTCTGGGCCTGGGCGCTGTCCCTCAGCTCTTCAGCTCAAGGCTAGAGCTCTACCACTTGAGCCACAGCACCACTTCCGGCTTTTTTTCTTTTTGCTTATGTGGTGCTGGGGAATCAAACCCAGGGCCTCAGGCATGCAAGGCAAGCACTCTACCACTGAGCCATCTTCCCAGCCCTCACTTAAGAAGTGTTTAACAACTTTATTAGCCATAACTAAATGGCAATGTTATGACTCATCTGGAGAGACCATTATGAAGTATATTAGTTACTTGGAATCAAGCACTGAAGAATTATGACAGATGATCCTAGAACCCAAAGAGCTACTAGATAAACATCAGAGAGTAGACCATGTGGATGTGCTAGACAAAGGGATGATTCATGTCCTGGGCAGAACGGAACAGAGTCATGCAAGATTTCATCATGCTACTCAAAACAGCACACAATTTCAAACTTATAACTAGCTTGCTTGTGGAATTTTCCATTAATATATTATACCCCAACTCACTGACCATGAGTACCTGAAACCACAAAAAGGAAAATACTTTAAATAGGGGAAAATTACTATAGATAAAATTAGGAACTTATTTTACAATCCTGTTGTTCACAGTTTACTTATTGCTTGTAACACAGAGTGTTACAAAAAGACTTTAAGGAGTCTTAAGAGTATGCACTATGAGTTGAATTTAAATATGAAATAAGTTAATAATAAACTTACAGGAATTTACCCTATAGACACAATCATTTTGGTGCAGAGCTTTATGTATTCAAGAAGAGTTCAAACTAAATTGAAAATAAATGAATGAACTTTCAGGAATTTACCCTGTTGATATAATCATATATGTGCACAAAGTCATGTACAAGGGATTTTTTTTTTGCTGGTCATGGGGCTTGAACTCTGAACCTGAATGCCGACCCTCAGCTCTTCAGCTCAACGCTAGTGCTCTACCGCTTGAGCCACTGTGCCATTTCCTGTTTTCTGAGTGGTTTATTAGAGATAAGAGTCTCATGGACTTTCCTGCCCAGGCTGGGCTTTGAACGGTGATCCTCAGATCTCAGCCTCTTGAGTAACAAGGGATATTTTTTTCAATACTAGTGTTAAAAGTGGGAAAATGAAATAATATAAATAAAGTTGAGAGGTGACTAAATTAAACCATATCCATAGAATGTATATTGTTCAGCCATCATAAAGAACTCTCAGAAACTAAACAGAGCATGGTGGCATGCACCTGTAATCCCAGCACTTGGAAGGCAGAGACAGGAGGATTATGAAGTCAGGGAAACCCTGGGCTACATACCAAGGTTCCAAACTATCTATAAATAAATAAACCCTCAAACTATCTATAAATAAATAAAACTCTACTGAAACTCATGTATTCTCCAAGATGTGTTAATATTTTTGAATCCTGAATATCGTACAGAATATGCCATTAGAACAGAATTTGACAAATAAATTCAGAGAAGATACTCAGATAGCAAGATGCAGCTCGCATCTGCAAGATGAGCCAGGAAAACAAACTTGGACTTGTAAGATTTGCCCTGTAAGTATAATCATGGAATCAGGATATAATTGGAATAACAATTATTATATAACTAGAATCTGTTGCTTTTTTGATTCCCAAAATATATTAGAAATATTCAAAGTTGCTTATGGGTTTTGCTTTTCCTTTTAAGTTTCTTGGTCCACTTGTTGTGTGTTCTACCATTTGGAGCAGCTATGGAAAATCCTAGAAAAGAGGAATTGAATTCCCAACATCACCACACATTTTAAATGCTCAGTTTTAACAAGAACAACAAAAGAAATGCACACAGGGAAACAGGAGATGGGTAGAAAAACAGGTCAGTAGAAACTGTCACTAAGGAAGTTCACACATTCTACTAACTAGACAAAAACTTTAAAAGAAATTTTAAAACATTTTCAGTCTGCTGCCAGTAGCTCACTTCTATAATCATAGCTGCTCAGGACACTGAGATCCGAAATCTGATGATTGAGGTTCAAAGCTATTTCTAGGCACATCAACTACAAGATTCTTATCTCCAATGAACCAGCAAAAAGCTGGAACTGGAGGCTCAAGTGATTAAATACCAGCCATGAATTAAAAAACAAAAAAAGCTGAGCCTTGAGTTCAAACTCCAATACCAGCATTAAAAAAATAAATGTCCAAAGAACTGAAGGAAACCATGTATTAAGAAAAGCATACAACATAATGACTTGTACATCTCATTGTTGCAATGGGTCCACCTGTATCCCTATTTAAACGATTTGTTTTTCCCTTTCTCCTCCACAAATTATACCAACATCAAATATAGTGAAAGCAGGGGTTATACCATGGGGGAGGGACATAAAAGCAACAAAGAAATCATCTTATAAATATGTAGAAACAATAGAAAGAAAGAAAAACCATTTGAATACTTATCTTGGAGATCATTTCACCTAACATTAACTTATCTGACCGTTTCTGCTTGTCTCAGACATATACTAGTTATTGCAAATAAGGGAAACCATGGGACCCATGTTTCTTTGGGCCTGGCTTACTTCACTTAATATAATTTTTTCCAAGTCTTTACATTTCCTAACAAATGGGTCAATATCATTCTTTCTGATGGAGGCATAGAATTCCCTTGTGTATATATACCACATTTTCTTGATCCATTCATCTACTGAGGGGCATCTGGGTTGGTTCCATATCTTAGGTATGGTAAATAATGCTGCAATAAACATAGTTGTGCTGGTAGCTTTCGTATGGTCTTGTTTGTGATCATTGGGGTAAATGCCCAAAAGTGGGATTGCTGGGTCATAGGGGAGCTCTATGTGGAGTCTTTTGAGGAACCTCCATACTACTTTCCAAAGTGGTTGAACAAGTTTACATTCCCACCAACAATGCAGTAAGAGGTTCCCTTCTGTCCACAACCCCTCCAGCATCTGTTGTTATTAGAGTTCTTGATTATAGCCATTCTATCTGGGGTGAGGGGGAGGGAAGATGGGAAGGGAAGGGAAGGGAAGGGGAAACAAAGGAGGCGGCAACAGTGCTTGATAAGAAATGTACTCATTACCTTGCTCATGTAACTGTAACCCCTCTGTACGGTATTTTCACAATAGAAAAAAAAAAGAAATGTGGAAAAAAAGAAAAGCATACGAATGATGTCTCACTAGCGAACAGAGACAAAACTATTTTTAAAATAAACAAATCAACTAAAATTGTAAAGTTCAATAAGTGAAACAAACTTTTCAGTAGAGACTCTCAAGAGCAAACTTGATGTGGCAGAAGAAATCAACAGTTAAAATAAAGATAGGTCAATTGATATTGCCTGGTCTGAAAAATAAAGAAAAAGGAATGAAGAAAAACGAACCATCTCAGACACCTGTGAGACACCATACCAAAACATACCAAAACATGGGAGTTTCAGAGGGAAAAGAGGAGAGAGGGCAGAGAGAATATTTGCAGCTTCCAACACGTAGATGCAGTTAACATGAAAGAGACCAAAACAGCACAATAATGAGCCAAGAAAGAAAGAAAACAATTATTAAACATCTGTAATGTGCAGTGTGGTGTGCTTTGCAAATTTTTTATCTCCTTTAATTCTCTCAACAATCCGCTGAGGCAGATGATAATTCCCCCATTGTGCAAATGTCAAAACAATCTCAAGAGAATTTTAAAAGCACATAAATAGGTGACACAACTAATATTTGAGCTAATTTGGGGTGACTCCTTATCACATCAGGCATGAATATTCACCAATAAGGTATGTTAATATTTTATCTGTAATAAAATACTTAAAATTATTAATATGCCCAAGTAACACATGCATCCAGTCTCATTTCAAAAAATTTGTCTGACTTAGAGGGAAAGACCCCTTCCACTAGTTTCTCTTCCCTCTTCAGAGGCAACTCCTATAACATGTCCAGTAAATATTACCCTGGACCTTTCTCCATATATTGATCATATATATATATATATATATATATATATATATACATATATATATGTAACTATATGCATACATAAATGAAATATAGACCTTGAATGTTAGTATTGAACATATTTTCTAAAATATGGAATTAAGCTTATTTTTTACAATGAACTATTTTTACTAGTTCTTATAGATTTGTCATATTTATTTTGCTCTTATATAGTATGCCATGGTATAGAGATAGTCTGTAAACAATTCTCAAATTAATGAATGTACTAAGATGCTTTCATCATTATTAACAATGCTACAGTAAACAATCTTATAAAATTTATCTCTTTTTGTACATTAGTCAAATTTATTGCTCAGAAAAAAATACCCAGAAATGGAATTGCCAGCTAAAGGATATGCAAATTATTAACGTAGTATATACTGGCGGTCTCCAATTACACCTGGAATCCCAGTTACTCAGGAGCCTGAGATCTGGAGAATCATAATTTGAAGGCAGCCCAGCTACAATACTCCACATCCAAAATAACCGGCAGAAAGAATGGGAGCATTCAAATAGTAGAACGGCCGCCAATCAAGCAAGTTGAGAGATAGCAGTACATATAAAAAATAATATAGTACTTTAGTTGCAAAACAGGAAGCAATATCTTTCCAACTTCACAACACTGGCAGAAAATTTAAAGGATCGATAATAACCAATCAAATAATAATAATAAGGTAATGACAAGAGTCCTTCTATCTTCCATCCTTTCTTCTCCTTCTCCCTCCTCCAACCCTACTTTTCAGGTTTTGTGATTTCTAGTGAAGTAGAGCATATTTATCAGGGTAGTTTTATTTCTTAACCCTAGGAATTGCCTGTTCTTTTATTTTCCTACTTTTCTTTGTGTTACCTTTTTCTTATGGATGTAAATGTCTTTATTCTGCATTCTAATCCTTTTATTATTTCATAACTTAATATTTTCTTACTACTTATGATTCACTTTTTTTTTTGTGGGGGGCGGTAAGTCCTGAGGCTTGAATTCAGGGCCCGGGCACTGTTCCTGAGCTTTTATGCTGAAGGGTAGAACTCTACCACTTGAGACACAGAGCCACTTCCAGTTTTTTCTGAATAGTTTATTAGAGATAAAGAGTCTCACAGACTTTCCTTCCCAGACTGGCTTTGAGCTTCAATCCTCAGACCTCAGCTTCTTGAGTGGCTAGGATTACAATCATGAGCCACCAGTGCCCAGCAATATTTGTTAACTTTATTATATCTCTTCAAATAGATACGTTTTGTGTTTAATGGCAGTCAAATTTACCATTCTTTTCCTTTCAACCTTCTGGAGTTATGTCATTTCATTTGTTTGGTTGGTTCTTTTATTGTCATACTGAGGTGTTTATTTGCTTACATTTGGCTTTTTTACTCATAATTATGTCGATTATGTTTTTCCTATACATTTGAATTTTTTACCATACACTAAATTCTTCTATATATCAGTCTGTTTCTAGGGTGCATTATTTTGTTATGTTAAAAAAGTTACCTCTGTACCGATTTCCCACATCTATTTCCTGTCTCCCAAAACTGCTTACAAAGACCTGAGGCTAGAAGTTTGAACAGGTGGTTGTTAGGGAAGTGAGATCCCAGTGGGCCTCCCCACTCTCTCCAAATAAGTGGAGAGAGAGAGAGAGAGGGTCAGTGAATGACCCTTCCATAACATTCAATGAACATAGGTGAAAACTTAACTAGGTAAACTGAGGGAATGGGTGGGGTTTGGAGAGGTGGGGAGAAGGATCAAAGGGGTGACAGTAATCAAATGCTTTGTACTCACTAGCTGATAATGTCAAATTGAAACCTCTTTGTAAAACCTAAAGATAATACATACATGCCTACGTATATACATACATGTATGCAGACACACACAAGAAAGATTGAGTCCTACATTTCTAGGCTGAAAGTGGCCCCACTCCCCATTTTATTTACTTCTCACTTCACATCTAGCCATGCTCCCCAATATAAATCGTCAGAAGTTATTAGATCAAATAAGGTAAGGGTGGTCTCACTACTCAAAATGTAGTACTATTCAAAATAAAGTACAGTTCAAATAGAGCATTACTGTATTACTATATACTGCTACTATAGTACTATAGTACTACTCAAAATACAATAGTGCTTTCTACCAGCACATCACTAGTTAAGTTTCTATCAGCATCTTAGTGTTGTTATCACCCATTCAAACACATTTGCTCTTTCCAGACACCAAAGTTGCAAAGTTGGACCCCAATCCTTCTATTTAAAGAAACTCAAGAGCTTTTGGAGAATTTCATCCTTAGCCACACATCCCAATATTTAGAAAACATAAGCAAATCCTCTATCGAGGAGTTATTCTCTCTACAATGGCATTCCCGAAGCCAGTACTTAATCTAATCTTCACTGTATTAAGTTTAAAAAAAAAAAAGGTTCAGGTTCAGTATCATCCAAGAATAAGGTAGCCTGAAAACAATTCTCTTGGACTTATCCTTGTTTTCATCCCAGTTATTTATTTCATTGTGCTAAATCTATGACCCTGTAGTCAAATATGGCAATGTGCTTGCCTGTGAGAGAAAGGATCTAGCTCTGTCCACTGTCTTGCTGGTAATGATTTATTCTCTCTTCTTGCAAATTCAAAACCTAGTCTTTGCCAGACAAGGTGGCACGCTCTTGTAATCTCAGTACTCAGGAGGCTGAGGCAGGAGGATTAAGAGTTTTTGGCAGCCTGGGCTACATAGTAAAAGACACAAAAAAAAATAGTCCCCATCTTATCCAGAGACATAGTGAGAATGGGTTCCCGGTACTCTTTTTGTGATCAGCCATTAGCAATGCACTCACAGGTTTCATGCTATGAAAATGTGTAGGCCAATGAAACTTGCTCTCTGGAGGAAGTTTCACTCTTGAGAAAGGAGTACGCAAATCAATGATGGCCAAACGATATAGATAAATAGACTTCTGACTTCGTGTAGCAACCAGCCCAGGAAGGAAAGCCAAACCACAACTGTGCACAAATCCATCCAGACAAGCAGAACCTGACCAATGGGTTCATTCTAGTCTCCAAATCAGAACCAACCAAGGAAAGCCCAATTCCTATCTCTCATTAGTCATGTAAGACATTCCACCTGCAGTTAGCCTGTCTCCAGATTACAATGCTGACAACCTCTGATCAGAGCCTACCTGAAGCCTTCCTAAGGTCGCATTAATAAGATCCCATCCCTGAACACTTCTTTCTGTCACATACTAACAAGAAAACTTTGATAATGAGACCCTGTCTCAAACACACACACACACACACACACACACACACACACACACACATACACACACACACTTGCTTTACGAAAAAAGCTGGACAAAAATCCTGGGTCGGTCTCTCTATTTCCAAAACTTCATTGTCACACAGCCTCTGCCATTTGCATATTCAGGACCATCATGACTACTATCTGAAGTCCAGAAACCCATGATAAAGGGGCCTTTGTGAGAGCTGAGCTTTGCTTTTTTTGGGAGGGTGGATGGGAAGGAAGCAGGATAGTACTAGAGATAGTACTAGTCAGGGTCTAGACACTGTCCCTTAGTTGTTGTTGTTGTTGTTTCTCTCTAGGCGGGCAGTCTACTACTTGAACCACAACTCAACTTCCATCTTTTCTGTGACTAATTGGAGATCAAAGTCTCAAAGACTCTCCTGCTCAGGCTGGCTTTGAACTGTGATCCTCAGCCTCCTGAGTATAGGCCTGAGCCACCAGTGACCAGCTCTTATGTTGGTAAAATCCCATCTTTCAGGCCTCTCCTCTGTCCAGCCTGCTATTGGCATGAGTGTGAGAAGTCTCCAGAGTTGTGCAGCCTGCTTCAATCAGAAACCACAGCTGACATTCTAGCAGTTTTAACCGTCTTCGATTGACCTCTCTGGTCCTCTATGGAAAGTAAGATGCTTGCTTGCTGGCTGGCTTGGGGCATTACTTCTGTTTGCTCTCCTGTTGCTTTTCTGGCCCAGACATCTACCTTTCTAATTCTCCATAGGTTTTTCTTTTGGGGTTCTCTTGAGCAACTGAAACTAAGGCAAAGAATGAGCAGGTTCCTGAAGCATACAGTTTTCAAACAAATCTTGTCTATCTTCCCTTTCCCGAGTTGTTTAATCCTACCCAAGAGGCGTCACCTCATCAGATCAATAGACAACTCAGGGCTGACCTCGATTTATTTTTATCTTGCCCAGTTCTCTCATAGTATGTTTTTATCTGCCCTGTACCTTCCCTTATGGGTAATCCCAATTCCATAAATTTCCCTGGCAGGTTCCCTCCAAGGCGTAGGCAATTCCTGCTTCCCCGTTTATGATAACTGTACCATTTTCCAATTCACGACTCAATGCCTTCAATATTTCATCCTGGCTCCCCTGGCTTCCCCATTCACATCTGTCCAAATACAGTAGATGGTCCGCTCAGTCCTCAAGGGGCATTTACCCAATTGTTCTTATTAGGGACAATCCATGGGCAAATTAATGGGAATACCCTTCGATCATTTCCTAAATGCTAAAGCCCTCGGGGAATTATTCCCTTGTCTTTCCTGAGATCAGTTACTCTTTCTGATCTTAGAGCTATTGTACAGCACCCTTCATCAGACAAGAGCTTCTCCGCCCACCCTCTGATATGTCTGATCTCCAGTCTGCTCTCCACAATCTTTTTCAATTTTGTATCTGCCAAACTACATGTTAAGATTTCATTCTCCTAAAGAATGCCTCCCTTACTCCCCCCACCATCAGCTGTCTTCCTTCAGTTCTCTGTCATGCTTCTACTTAGCTTGCATTAAGATCAACATATAATTTAGATAAACACAATTCCTTTTTTTTTAAATTTCCTGAGCCAAAGTGATCACTAAACAAAGTATTATGGACAGAGGCCTTTGTCACTTTCTTGTTTGTTTTATATGTGCAATAATCAAGTTACTTCTTTTCCTCAGCCCAAGAAAATGCTCCATTCTCGTTTAATTAAAAACTCTTGCTGAGTGCTAGTGACTCCCATTTGTAATCCTAGCTACTTGCTCAGAGACTGGGATCTGAGGGTCATGATTCAAAGCCAGGCCAGGCAGAAAAGTCCACGAGACTCTTATCTCTAATTAACCAGCAAAAAGCCCAAAGTAGAGCTGTGGCTCAAGTGGTAAAGTACTAGCCTTGAGTGAAAAAGCTAACAAACAACCCTTAGACCCTGAGTTCAAGACCCAGTTCTGGCAGGAAAGAGAAGAGGCTCTTGTCCAAAGTTCTGGGATTCAATGAGATCCATGACCCTTCTTTTTTTCTGCTTTAGCCCTTTAATCACATTTATCAAATACCACAACCCAATCTGTTCTCTATTTTTTGACTTTTTAACCTTCTTACTAAAGTTCCTTGATTTCTTTGGATTAAGAGATGAGCCCATGACCCTTCTTAATGTGACTCTAAAGTCTAGGACTCTTAAAATCCAAAGTGAGATGTATCCTCATGTACCTTACAGATCAGAGCCCCCTTGTAAGTCCCCCAGTCTCCGACCATGCCTCTGAGGAGGCTAGGAAAACAAATAAACAACAACCAGAACAAAATCAGAATAAGGCAGATGGAAAAAAATTAGATGCTCAGTGCTATCTTCAGCCACACACCAAACTTACAGAAAAGGACAAACCTGAGTTTAGCTCTAGTTAGGCCAGCATTCCGGTATAGTCTGGCTTCTTGGGAATCAGTCTTGTCCACCCCTGGCCCCTCATCCTGCAGCCCCCCTGGCCTTAGTTATATGGCTTTTGCTTCCCACTAACCTACCCTTGATGAAGCACCCGTCCAAACCAGCATCATTAGTTTCCCAAACCCAAAAGGAACTTGGTTCCTTCAGAAGTCCACTCTGCAGACCCAGCTGCAGACCTGTTGTAACCCCAGAGCCTGCAGTCAAAGCAGGCTCTTGACTTCTCTAACCTGCTTGCTCTGGGTTTTAATTCTGCCACTGAGGAAGTATGGCCCCATGGTAGCATATTATTACTAAAATTAAACTATTATTGTTATATCTACAGTCATGTTATTACTACATGTTAGAAAAGGTTATAATTTTAAAAAATTGTTTATTGTATGTTCAAACTACTTTCGTGCAACATTGTTGTTTGCAACAAAATGAACATTTTGAGGATAAATGTTATGCCTTTCTTAAACCACTGTACCCCTACATCTTGAGCATTACCTGATGCACCCTAGGTGCTCATTAAATCTGTGTTGAATTAATAACTGATTAGGGGCAGAGGCAGCAGGCAGACATTTTGCTCAAATCTTTGGCTCAAATCTAGGTGCTACTTTTTACTAGCTGTATGACATGAAATGAATTTGTTAGCCTTCCTAACCCTTGGTTTTCTTTTTTCCATGAGGGAGATTGTAATGGGCACAGCTCTGGGTGCTAGGTACAGGGTCTCCACACCAGAGTAAGAGCTGAATCAATGGTAACCATTATTCCTTCATTTGCAACCTGCATGGCTCCTCTCAAATGTTTCACAGGAACACTTCAGACCCCATGGGTCCAAAATCATCTTCTTTCTAACCATCTACCATTCTTCAAACCATGAAGGAAAACATTCTCTTCAATTACCACCTATTCCCACTCACAGTCACAGAAAGCACCAAGAGATATTGCTCTAATGGGTCTCAACTAACTGCCCTTACAGAAGTCCATCCTCTGTGTCCTGTTCTATGAACTAGTGCGATAAAGTCATTTCATTCTCATAGCCTCTGTCATCTGGTATAGATGCGGACTGCTGGCCTGCTCCCCTCTCTAGATGACAAACTCTTTAGATCGCCTAGCGTGTCTTGTTCCACCTTAAGGGAACCATCACACTTCCCACTTTTAGTTGTCTATAAATACTTGTTCCAAATATAGCCAGGCACTGGTGGCTCACGCCTATATCCCTAATTCCTCAGGAAACTCTGAGATATGAGGATCAAAGTTCAAACCAGCCCAGGCAGGAAAGTCCATGAGACCCTTATCTCCAATTAACTAGCACAAAGTTGAGAGTGGCAGTGTGGCTCAAATAGTAGAGACCTAGCCTTGACCACCAAAACCCACAGACAGCATCTAGATGAGACAAGTCTAGCACCATGTGTGCCCCAGAGCAAACTCACCTGGGTCAGAGCCATGCAAGCCCAGATTCAGCCTTATTCCCCTGGATCCCTAACAGCATCCCAGAAGAGGACTACCTTAGTAATGACCATGGACCAAAACTCAGACTCAGGTTCTGCTTCTAGGGACTCCAACTGAAGATACTACTGCATACTCTGTCCTAAAAAGAGGAATTGCCAATACCAACAGCAGTCTGCATCTTAAGCCATTCACTGCTCTAATAGTAAGTACTCACACACATTTCTTCCTTCATGATATAGCTGTGTATTGATGAGAAGACCTCACAGTTTCATGCTAGCAGAAACCTTCAAGGCATTAGTTGGTTAATTCCTCCCCCAGTCACGTGTAAGTCCTCGAGGATCTCAGGGCATATAACTAAGTAGTCTTGAGATTCAATTCCATTCTTTTAGCAAACATAGTAAAAAAAAATTCATTTCTACACAAATTTGTGTAGAACTGGACTAACAATATGGAATATTCTAGAAAACACTCTAAGAAATATGAATTTGAGAAAATTCATTGCATATCTTTAGGGTTGTTTGATGGTGGTGGTAATATTTTTATTTTTATTTTTCCTGCCTTTCCAGGGGTTTGAACTCAGAGCCAGGGCCCTGTTCCTGAGATTTATTTTTTTACTAAAGGCTAACAAATCACAGCTCCACTTCTGACTTCTGGTAGTTAACTGGAGATAAAAGGTTCATAAACTTTCCTGCCCAGGGTGTCTTTGATCCTCAATCCTCAGATCTCAGCCTTCTGAGTAGCTAGGATTATATGCGTGAGTTATCAGCACCCAGCAAATCTTCAGAGTTTAATGTTTCAAAAGAGGGAGGCTTTATAAATGTCCCATTAACAGCAAGTATTTGTAGGAAAAATAAAACCTTGGGAAATGGTGTGTGACAAATGGTCCACTTCCTCAAGTTTACATGACAGGGGTCATTTTATTTAAATTAAACATCGAGGCTTGAATAAATATTGATTTGAAAGATGTCAGGAAATTGACCATTAAGAAAGAGAAAAGCAGAGAAGTAACAAGGTTGTAAAAGAGGAGAGAAATGAAACAAAAAATACTTCTGGCTTAGCTAAACAGAACAGGAATTAGCAATGGCAATTTGTGGAAGTTTGCATGGCTGTTCACCAGGAAGAAAAATTTTAAAAATGAGACATTTAAGTGTAGAAAACTAAAAGGATCTTAGGCCTTGGAAAGATTCCCAAAAGAACCACTTTGAGCCCAGAAGGAATTTTCCACCTGGAAAATTGTCTACCATGTCCTTGACTTTCATGTTCTAGAAAGCAAAGAATTGCTCAAAATGAAGGAAAGAAATTCATGGACATAGACAGTGGTTCGAGCCACTGAAAAGAGCAACATAAAAAAATAAGAAGAGAATGGACCATATCATTAATTTCAACAAACCTGAATTGTATGATTTTTGCAGTGTACCTTCAATTTATAAAACCAAATTTTTGCTCTGATGTTTCTCATCTGATAGCTAACCAGTATAATATTGTAGCTAAAAACAGAAATTCTGAACAAGACTGCTTGGGTCAAATCCAAGTTCTGCTACTAATTACTTCTTTGAAGTAAAATGATTTAACCTCTCACAACTCATTCCCTCATCTATAAATGGGAATATTAATGAGACTATCTTCGGAGAAATGTGGGAAGGTGAGATGAGTTAATATACATCCAATAGAAGATTCCAGCTCATAGTGAGCATTCATTTATCCTAGGCAATAGCATCCATGAGAAGTAGCTCTAGCAGGAAGTAGATGTGGCACAACAGGAATAAAATCCTGATATTTGACCTGGTACTGGTGGCTCATGCCTGTAATCCAAACTACTCAAGAGGCTGAGATCTGGAGGATCATAGTTTGAAACCAGCCAGGCAGAAAAGTGTACAAGACTCCATCTCCAGCGAACTAGCAAAAAGCAGGTTGAAGTCATGGTTCAAGTGGTAGAGTGCCAGAAATGAGCCAGCAAGTGGAATGAGTGTGAGAATCTGAGTTCAAGCCTCACTACTGACAAAACCAACAACCAAAAAAACCCTTAGGCTTTGTTTCTAAGGTGAGCACTACTCAAAGCAGGAAAGAATTTGTCCTCTTATGAAGTAGTAGGAAAGGCACTTGGAAGCTGGCTATGATCTGACAGAGTAATGGGTCAAAGATGGACTATATACGAGCACTCATGAGTTCAGCTGTCTCTCTCTGTTCATAAAGCCCAGATCTTATGAGCCTCTTGTAATAGTTTGTGTGTGAAAGGTCCCCTACCTCCCATATGTTTAAGGCTTTGTCCCCACAATGACAGTACTGAGAGCTGGTGGAATCTTTCAGAGTTATGTAATGCCTTTGAGAGTGGGACCCCAGTATCCTCCTTACTCTTATTTTTATAATGCAGCCATGAGGCATGTGGCTTTTCTCTGGCATGCATTCCTGCCATGATGAACAGCTCTGCCACAGACCAAAGCAATAAGGTTAACTAATCCTGGGCTGAAGTCTCCCAAACTCTAAGCCAAAAGAAGTCTTTCCTCTTTATTTTAAGTTGACTATCTCAAAGATTTGTTTTCTCAATAGAAAACTAAGACAACTTTCTGCCTTCTCTCTTCTCTACACCTACAGATTATGTCCAACTCCAGATCAGCTGTTGTGCATGTAAGGGAATCATAAGTTGAGGAAACTTTCAGAGAAACATCAATCTCCAAGTAAGTGTGCAACACAAATTTCCTTGAGCACCTACTACCAATTAGATATGCAGTAATCACTAGGTATAGTATTGCATGAACACAAGTTCATTTAACTCTCACATCAATCTCCTGGGGCCATTAGCTCCAATTTACAGTTTTAAAGTCCTGCCTATGAGCACAGGGTCATTGTAGTAAAACTTAAGTTTTTGCTGCATTCTTTGGCTAAAGTTGGGATTCAAAGGTAGGGGATGACACAAGAGCCCATACATTTATTCTGCTTGCTTAGGAGATAAAGTTCACTACAAGCCACTACACAAACCTGTCTTTGTGGTACTGAGTTCAAATTCTCTAGATATTCAAATTCTGGAGATCCTGGGACTAGGGCCTATCCAAATCCAACCAGTTATGGCCACCTTTGGGGATATAAATGTGGCCTCAAAAGCTTCATCTAGAGCCATATGATAAGAGAGAAATAGTGCTTAGAAATAGGAACACGAGCCCCCAGTTTTGCCTTTCAGATTGCCTTATGGGTTGTTTCAGTCCTCTATTGCTGCTACAATGATTTACCACAAACTGCTGCAAGCAATATGACTTTACTATCTTGTAGTGTATATGTCACAGCTCTGAAATGGGCTCCGCTGCTTCTACTCTGGGCCTCATAAGGCCAAACAAAAATGTGAGCCAGCCTGAACTTTTCTCCAAAGTCTCTCAGAGCCTTCTTTCACCTCATGGCTCTAAAGCTGAAGTCTCCTTTTTCTTGTTGGCTGTGGTCTAGGGACTATGACAGCTCTCAAGCCTCTTGGTTCCTTGTTGTGTTGTCTCTTCCATCTTCACACCAGCAATGGCATGCTGAGTTCAAATACTTCCCACTCATCTGACTTCCCTGCTGCATCTCTTCTACATCCAGCTGAGGAAAGGAAGAAAGCTCTGTGTGTGTGTGTGTGTGTGTGTGTGTGAGAGAGAGAGAGAGAGAGAGAGAGAGAGAAAGAGAGAGTATTGTGCATTGCATGCACATGCACACGTGTGCATTTGTGTGCTGGTACTGGGGCTTGAACTCGGTGCCTGGGCACTCTGTTCCTTAGCTTTTTCACTCTAGGCTGGCACTCTATTACTTGAACCATAGCTCTACTTCCAATCTTTTGGTGGTTAACTAAAGTCTCACAGACTTTCCTGCCCAGGCTAGTTTCAAACTGCAATTCTCAGATTTCAGCCTCCCAGGTATCTAGGACTACAGGCATGAGCCACCAGCATCTGGCTTCTCATAAACTTTTAGTTGAGATTTTACCACAAACCTACAGTCAGCTTGCAAGTATTGATATCTTAACAATACTGAGCTTTATAATCCATGAACATAGTATATCCTTCCACCTGTGGAGGCCTCTCTCAATTTCTCTGTAATGGGTAAAAATTCACGTGTCTTATTAGATTGACTAACAAGCGCTTAATACTTTTTGTTGTTTTTGCAAGTGGCCCATTTTTTGTTGATAATGCACTTTGTCCTCAGCAACATGTGGTGCTAACACTTTGCAGAGTACCTGTCAAATACTAGGTACTCAATAAGTTATTTGTTAAATACACTGTACTTATCTCTGGATTCTTTTTTGTGACTCTTAAGATTTGGTATCTTTTTTGACAGCTTTTTGTGCAAAAAGTCTTAACTTACTTGGAGATTGCAAGCATTGCAGGGTAGGAATATGTCTTGTTTATCTCTGCAACCAATTAATTCCTAGCATAGCATGTGTGACACAATGTAAAGCCTGTTAAAGCATCTTTATGACATAGGACATCTGCACTCTCTATAAAGTATGCTCTCAACCCACTATGATGTTTTTATAGAAGATTTTGTTGTATAAGAAATTGTTAATGAAGGAGTCCATGAAATATGTGGCTCATAGCCACCAGAGCATCCAAAGTCTATGCTCGAAGTTCTAGCAATTATATCATGAGTTAAGTTACAAAGCTGCATATCTCTGGTCAAGCTTTGTGCTCCTTAGATACTCCATTTTTGTGAATTGTGTTAGGAATTAGATCCTTAGTCTATATAGAAGAACAAAAGAGGAAAAGAAAGCTATATTCTATCTTCCTAATGAAAACCCACAGGGAAAAAAAATCTCCATTCCCACAATCATAAAGAGCTCTACATCTGCCTAGAAACTGTAAATTATGTATCTGATTGATTTTCATACTTTGTGTTGGCTGCTAAAAAATCACTATTAATTAGTGGCCAACGTTCATCAAACCACATAGGATATGACATGTATTTTGGATCTGAATATTAAGCCTATCCCTAAAAGACAAAGTAGGAAGCGAGAGATATGTAAGGGTGAAGATTCCAGGGGTTACATGCAATGTTTATTTCATCAGGCACTACTCATATACTATTTATATAATAAGCAAGTCGATGCTAAATAGTACCACATGATACCTGAAAGTGATACATAATACATTAATAAAGGTAATAAAAATAATACATATTGGAAGCGGCACTGTGGCTCAAGTGGTAGAGTGCTAGCCTTGAGTACAGAGAGGCTCAGGGACAGCGCCCAGGCCCTGAGTCTAAGTCCCACAATCAAAAATAAAAATACATAATGCATTAGTAAAAAAGGAAAAGAAAGAAAAAAGACTAGCGTCTTTTCAAAGTCAGTCAATTAATTCATATGAGATGAATATGACTTTTCCTTAATGTTGAACATAATTAAATTTTACTTTGAAAAAACTGGAACATCTATTACCAGAATGCATCAGTTCATTTTGTGTTGATACAATAAAATACCAGGGGATGGATAACTTATAAAGAAGAGATGTTCTGGAGGTATATAGACATGGTTTCTTTTCAGCTTTGGTGAGGGCTTCATGGCATATAGCATCGTAATGAAGATAGAAAGAGTGATCACACAGTGGGGTAGTGAGCCAGAGCATGTGTTAAGGGCATACTTACTCCTTTTATGGAACTAACTAGCATCTCACAAGTACCATATTAATCCCTACCAAGGGCAGTGCCCCATGGCTAAGTTATACCCCACTGAGATATATTTTTTACAGCTCAACACCACTGTCCCACCAAAGAGCAAGTGTCCAACACACCGGAGGCCATATGCAAATCATATTCAAACACAACACTCCACTCCTGATCCGCCAAAGTTCACATCCCTCTCTGAATCCAAAACACATTTATTTCATCCCCAAGAGATCCCCCAGAATCTTAATTCATCCCAATATCATTCAAAAATCAAAAACAAAATTCTCTCAGAGGCTCAAGGCAACCTTGGTCCAGTTGCAAGCCTGTAAAAATCAAAAACAAGTCTTCCACTTCCAAGATACAATGGCAAGATGATAATAAGCATTCCTATTCCAAAAGGGAGAAATAGAAAGGCATAATTAACCTAAGGCAAGAATCCAGCAGGACAAATGTTGAATCGGAATGTTCCAAGTCTGAATTCTACATTCTTGTGCTACAGTGAGGATCCATCTTCTAGGGCTGAGAAAGTTCCACCCGTCTGGATTAGCTGGTGAATCCTCCGGTGTGGTTTTTCCCAGGTAAGCACTATAAGCTGTCTTTCTGAGATGCCGGCTTCATTCTATTTGGCATCATCCCTTTAAGGTTTTCTATTGTAGCTTCCCACCCCCTTCCAACCCCGCCCCATCCATGGCAAACTTTTGCTTGGACCCCAAGACTCAGAGGAAGCCACCACTACACCACAGCTCTTTTATTCTGCACATCACATGGGTGCCACCAAGGTCTCACCCACTGAATGAACCCATGTCCAAGCCTGTTGCAAACACATCTAGAGCTGTACATCTAGAGTGCTTCATCAAAATGCAGAAAGCAGAGTTCCAAGGTGACTTAGGGCAGTAAGCCCCTAGAAAGTGCTTACTGCCTGTTCCTTGACACTAGTCTGCTAGTCCAGGCCTCTGGGCCTGTATGGAAGAGGCTGTCCTTGGAGTTCTGAAGTCTTTCATGTGCTTCCCTCACATTTTCTTGGTAATTAGTAACTGGCTCCCTTTCATCTGTGCTAATCTCTTTAGCAAGTGGTGGCTCTTGCAACATTCCACACTTCTTCCTAGTTAAGCTGTGAGTTTTCCAAATCTTTCTGCTCTGCTTCTTCTTCCAAGAATCTCACTATAAATCTCACTAAAAGCAGCCAATCATCAATGTTCAGCAGGCCTGAATGCGTTGCTGTTTCAAAATTTCCTCCACCAAATACCTTAGCTAATAATGTTCAAAGTTGGTTTTTCACTGGGTGTGGGGAGCTCCCGACTATAATCCCAGCTCCTCAGGAAACTGAGATGGGAGAATCAGTTTGAAAACAGCCCCAACAGGAAAGTGAGATTCTTATCTCCATTTACCCATCAACAAGCTAGAAGTGGAGGTGTGGTTTATATAGCAGAGCACCAGCTTTAAGGGAGAAAGCTAAGAGACAGCTCTCAGGTCCTGAATTCTACCTGTTGTACTTACACACACACACACACACACACACACACACACTCACATAAACACACACACATACACCTTGGTCTTTCTTAAAGCTTTCAAGTATGAGCATAGCCACATTCTTTGCAATAGTATTGCTAGAATGGCCTTCACCAATTTCTTGGATCATCATTTGTACTTCAGGCTAGTTTTCCTGCATCCTCCTCTTCTGAACTCTCATTTGAGCGTCCTATAACGCCTCACTTTACAGCACTATAGGTATTTTAAATATCATTCCTCCAAGCTCTTCCAACCTCTGCCGTTGCCCAGTTCTAAAGCACTCTTATATTTTCAAGTATAGTTATAACTATGATCTCGCTCCCCAGTACCAATTTTCTGTGTGAGTCCCCTTTTCTGTTGCTGTAATAAAATACCTGAAGCCAGGTGTGATTTTTTGGTTTGTTTTTGTATTATTTTTATGTGCAGCCTTTCTATTGTACTGGTAAGAAGTATATATATGAAGCCAGGTGTTTCATAAAGAAAGGAAATCTATTCAGTTCAGCTTTCGCTCAGGCTGGTGAGGGCCTCTTAGCAGGTGGCATCATAATGGTAGGAGAAAGAGCAGTACCATGGCAAGACAGACAGAGAATGGGAAGTAGATAGTCTTTTTGTTTTTCTTTTTTAAAAAATAACAATCCATCTTCCATCAGAAAGAATGACATTGCCCCATTTGTTAGGAAATACAAAAACTTGGAAAAATTATATTATGTGAAGTAAACCAGGCCCAAAGAAACATAGGTCCCATGGTTTCCCTTATTTGCAATAACTAGTATATGTCTGGGACAAGCAGAAAAGGTCAAAAGCTGACATAGCAAGGCCAAAAATAACTTTCTGAATATTTTTTCTTCTGTATAAGTGGAAAGGACATTTTTTACATATAGTGGGCTATTATTTTGAAAAGAACTTTATCATTGTGTAAATAACAACAATAATTAGCCCTTAATTATGGTGACCGTTCTTTATTGATGTGTGTGTGAGATTATTCTAGAAACTATTACAGTAAAACATAGTTGAATGATTCCCCCACACACATCCCCATTACCCAGGTAATTCAAGTCTATTAACAGTAAAGTTGACAAAGTATTATTGAGGAAAAATTGAGATTATCTAAAGGAAAAAAAGCAGAAATTTATTTGGTGTGGCCATCTTACATGCTTATGTCTCCTACAAAGAAGCTTAATATAACAGTGGTGTAATGAGGAATTACATCTTACTGTTAATGTATGTATGCTCTGGTACACAGATGTCATTTTGTTGTCACAGCACTACAGTGAAATACATAAATAAAAACTTAAATATAAAAAAAAGAAAAGAGAAGGTCAAAAGCTATGTACATATGACCAGATAAGATGATGTTAAGTGAAATGAACCCCAAGTTAGGGACACAAGTGGATTTTTCTTTCTTGCTATTGTTCCTAACGTATTTATAATGTACCATGTGATTTTTTTTCTTTGTATGTTCCTCCCCCACGGTATAACCTCTGTTTTCACTGTATTTGATGTTGGTGCCCTACATCTTGTATGTACACTTCTCTAATTTGGGGAGGGGAAGGAAAAAAACAAAATGCTTAAACAGGGATACAGGTTGACCCACTGTAACAATGAGATGTACAAGACACTGTGACAAAAAACGAACTTTACAATTTAAGTGGGGGAGGGGGAGTGTAGCTGTGGAGGTGGGAGGGAAGGGATGGTAGGGGAAAAATGAAGAGGTAACAACGCTCGATAGGAAATGGCCTCATATCCTTGCTCATGTAACTGCAACCCCTCTATACAGTATTTTTACAATTAAAAAAATAACAATCCATTCTCATGGGAACTAACTGGGGTCCCCAAATAATTATACCTTGTAAGGATGGTACCTCCCAAAACCTATTTCATCTTTTCTTAAAGAATCAGACACCTCAAAACCAGTCTGGAAGCCCAAGAGTTCAGCCCATGAACTTTTGGAAAATAGGCTTTTGTTTTTTGAGGGGTCTATCTATGCTGCTTAAGTAGGTTGGCCTCATATTTTCTATGTGACCCCAGCCTGGCCTGAAACTCATTGTCCTCCTGGCTCAGCCTCCCCAAAGCTGTGCCACCATGCCTGGCAAAGCATGGATACTTAAATATTAAACAATGACACAATTCTTTGTAGGTGGATACATAGAACAAAGGAAATGCAAACAGGTAACTGCATAATTATAACTGTTTTGCAAAACAGAATTGATGTGAATTTTATGGGTTTTTTCTAAATATACTCATTCTATGGTCATCACAAGGAAAAGCAAATGAGGTATTCTGAGTCTTACTCTACTTTCTACACTGCATTACTGTGACTCTGACTTCCTCACAAAGGTGCCAATGATACCATGAAATTGGTATTTCTGTATTGCTAGTGGCTGTTTATATTGGTGAACCTACTGGTTGTTAGTTCTACATTATCTACAGCCAGAATGATGTTCATAACCTCCCACTGATTGTTTTACATCTGCGTATTCATCTTAAGGAAATTACCCCAAAGGAGATAGGGCCTAAGTACAAAGATATTCATCACTACCATAATGAGTATATTTAATGACCCAGAGCAAGTAGGGGTACAAGAAATAGGGGTACCAGATATCTTCATGTTCTTAACATTTCTGTCTCTCAATTGGATGATATGAAGTAGCTATAGAAATCTTCGTGTGTGTGTGTGTGTGTGTGTGTGTGTGTGTGTGTGTGTGTGTGTGTGTGTGTGTACAGGTTTCAACCCATGGTCATTTAGCACCCACTAAAATAGTAAAAGCATGTGTCAGAGAGTCCTGCTCATCTCATGGTAGCCAGGAAACAAAGAGAAAGGGAGAGAAAAAGAGAGAAAGGAAAAGGCAAAGGGCTTAATATCCCCTTCAAGGATATGCTTCCCACCCCTTGCCAATGACTTAACTTTCATTCCATTGAGTCTCTGCTCCTAAAGGTTCTACCACCTCCCAATAGTACTAAAGTCTGGCGGCCCATGGGTCCCTCGGAGGATATGTAAGATCACACTAGATCAGGAAGAGTATTTGAAAGTCAACAAAACCCCAAGTATCTCTAAGAACCACTTTCATCCCACCACAGTTGAAAGTTTCCAGGCTCCTGTTTTCTCCTTCTCAATGCTCTCACCACTTGGAGAAGCAGTTCCTCACCTGCCGCTATTTCTAGATGTGACTTCCAGTCATTCGTGGAGCTCATCTACGTTCTCTACTGAGAGCTCTCTCACTTAGCTTCAGGTAGGAAAATGGTACCTCTTCAGTTCTCCCCTAAGAAATCCTCCCTAATAATAGACTCTGGTCCCTTGTGGCTTCTCAATGCATAAAGTACAGATGGGTGATGGGCTAGGTGAAAGAATTGTTTTGTTTTCTTTTTGGTGTGAGTTTGGTTCGTATGATTTTTTGAGATAGGATCTCACTAGGTAGGCAGCTTAGGATAGTCTAAAACTCATCAACCTCCTGCCCTAGCCTCCTGAGTGCTAGATCTATAGTGTATCCAGTAATCATGCCCAGCTTTTCAGAATTGCTTTTTGAAGCTCCCTTTACAACAACTACCAGGATATCTCAGCATCATCCTAACTCAAAACACAGCACATCTCTTTAGAGCACTTACCATGTTCATCCTAGCCACAGTCTGGAAATAGAAAGGCATTGTGTGACAGCAATGAACATTTATTTCAGTAAACCTCAAACAACTCTCACAATTTTCTCAATAGCACAATAGAAAACATACTTCTTAGCAGAGAAAAACCACCTTGAAATTACTCATGCAAAATGCCTATTATAGCTTATGTTATGGTGGACTGGTTAATCAAATCAAAGTACATTTCTTCTTCTACCTAGAGAATACAATAAAATGGAAATAACTCATTCATAGCCTTCTAATTTGTAGATCGACTCCACTTATGAAACATGACCCTAAGAATTATAATTCTATCAAGATGCAATTTGAACAAATGTACAATCCTTTTACCAACAGCTGTGAAACTAAAAAAGAATTCAGAATGACTTGTGAGCAATGGCAGAGACATTATCATTGTGGTCTCAACCTTCAGAATAAGATTCTTGAAGGCTAATCAGCCCTGGGGAGCTCACACCTTGGCAACAGAGGTGAAATCCAGTTCCTGGGCAAGGGTCACAAGGTAAGTCCCTTGCTGGATAGAACAGATGCATCTGGAAAGGCCTAGTAAGATTCCCTACAGAAAACAATCTTGGAACTTTGATTTCTTGCAAAAGGAGAAAACAAAAGCAGTCCCCATTGCATGTAATATTCCCCATGTAGATTCATTCCCAGGATGGAAACTTCAACTTAATGTGATTAAGGACAGAAACTGAACTGGCTTCACTTTCAGATAGGGAAGATGAATCAGGAGTACCTAAACTACCAAAAGCATCTTCAGGATTTGTCCTACAAGGTTAAGTTCTATCTATCTGTCTGTCTGTCCTCTCTCTCTCTCTCTCTGTCTCTGTCTCTCTCTCTCTGTCTATCTATCTATCTATCTATCTATCTATCTATCTCTTTTTTTTGGCCATATACTCCGGGACTTATACTTCCTAGGTAATGTTCTACCACTTGAGCCATACCCCTCCCTTTTTGGTTTGTGTGTTTTATTTTTCAGATCCTTAGATCAGGTCTTGTGCTTTTTGCTTCAGCCACCCTCAGCCACAGTCCTCCTACCTATACCTCCTGAGTAGCTAGTATTATAAATATTTACCATCATGTCCAGCTCCAGACATTATTTTTAGATGTGGACCAACTGCTCCCTCAATATTTGCTGTTCCGTTAAAGCTTATGAGTCCTAATTATGCAAAAACTGCCTTGGATCCCTCAGGTCTTAAGTATCCTTTTCTAAATTCTCAAGTTTAATGTCTCCTTGGCTTGCTTTCTGTCTCCCCTGAGAATTTTCTTCTGCTAAGTCACAGATGTGACTTTGGCCAGCCTAAAATATCCTCTGAAACTGGGAAGTGAGTACCAGAGCAACAATCTGACATTTCAGAAGAGTCCGTCTACAAGTTCTAGAACTTGGCTGGCTTTCCAGCTTGGCGGGGAGCGGGGGGGGAGTGAGGAACATAGCTTGTGTTTCATCTGAGCTTGAGTCATGTTGTGAACTTTCAGAACTGTGAACTAACTAAACCTCCCTTCTTTACAAATCATCCCACCTTAAGTCCTCTGTTGTAGTTACAGAAAATGGACTAATAATACACATGGTCTTAGTATACCCCTCTTTCCACAGATACTGAAGTCTTTCAATCTCAGCTTAATACTTGCATTTTCTAATTCCAAAAATGCATTTATTTTTTCTGATTTTATGAATTGTGCTAGAATTTTTAGTGATCATTTTTATTCTCTATCTAGTAGAAGATATATTCAAGAGTTCATAAAGGCCAGGTATGGTGGTATACACCTGTAGTCTCAACTACTTGACATTGGCAAATTATAGTTTTAGACCAGACCAGCCAAAAATTAGTGTAACTAACTCAAAAACAAGCCAGAATGCTGACATAGCAGTTATTTGGAGATAGAGGCTGAATGATCATAGCTTGAGGGCAACCTAAGAAAAATTAGCAATGTTGTATCTAAGTAGGCAAACAAACAAAATCCACTAAACTAAAAGCAAAAGGGCTGAGGGCATGCCTCAAGATCTAGAGCATCTGCCTAACAAAGTGTGCATCCCTGAGTCCAATCACCAGTACTGTGGGGGGATAAAAAAAATAAGCCATCATTTGGCTTGGTAACATCAGCTTCCTCAAAAACTATATTGACTGATCATCAAATATAGTCCAATCCACAACTTTTTCCTCACCCCCATTTTCTACTGACTTTCACCTTTTCCAAGGACAGCAGCCCAATCTGGCATCTTTCATAGGTACGTTACCCAGATTTAGTCACAGTGGATCTGATATCCATTCTCATGAAGAACTTCTTCTACCCAAGCTTTAGAGCAGTGGTTCTCAGAATGTTTCATAGACCCTTTCCTAAGGGCTGAGGAGTCCCCAGAACCCTCTCAGGCGACTGTGAGACCCTCAAAATGATTTCCATTGTCATATTAAGTAAGACAGTATGGTTCCATTTTGTCAATGTTGACACTGTACAAGATGATACAAAACCCATAATGGATAACACTTGTTATACTTGAGTATAATTAAAGTTGAAGTATCAAGTGGCAAAAGCAGTTGAATTCTTCTTCACCTTGCAATCTCAGTTTTGTTTTGTTTTGTTTTAAATCCAGCTCCTCTTAAAAATGTTCTTGCAGGGTACCAGTGGCGTACACTAATAATCCTAGATACTCAGGAGGCTAAGACCTAAGGAGAGCAGTGTGAAGCTAGCATGGGCAGGAAAATCCATGAGATTCTTCTCTCCAATTAATCACTAAAAAGCTAGAAGCGGAGTTTTAGCTCAAGTAGGAGAGTACCAGCCTTGAGAGAAAAAGCTAAGCAAGAACTTGAGACTCGGGCTGGGAAGGTGGTTCAGTGGTAGAGTGCTTGCCTTGCATGCCTGAGGCCCTGGGTTCAATTCCTCAGCACCACATAAGCAAGAAGAAAAAAGCCAGAAGTGGCGCTGTGGCTCAAGTGGTAGAGCGCTAGCCTTGAGCTGAAGAGCTGAGGGACAGTGCCCAGGCCCAGAGTTCAGGCCCCACAACCGGACCCAGAAAAAAAGAAAAAAAGAAAAGAACTTGAGACCCTGAGTTTAAGTCCCAGTACTCACGCACACACACACACACACACACACACACACACACACACACACATACACACATACACACACAAATATGCAATCATAATAATAATGATAGTAATAATAACAATAAGGTCCTTGGTGAGAGGCAAAAAATAACTGCTAATTTTACTCAAACTTCATTCCTTACTTCAAGTTGTTGTAGCACCATGAATAATAAGAATGGAAAGTACAAATGAAATACTATGGTGTTCTGAGGTAAGACAATTGCCTAGAGGGAAAGAAAGCACATGAGTAGTTGGTTGAGTTGCAAGCTAAATTAGCCACTTTCTCAGAGGAAACTAGTTTCACTTGAAATAACATGTAGATATTGGCAAGTATTTTCATAAAAGCAAAGTAAGCATGTCAAAAAATAAAGAACAAAAACCCAATCATATTTTTTGTGAATGATAAAATCCAACTTTTCAAGTCAATATTAGGATTTTGTATCTGTCTTTATGAACTTGACAGCTTCCCAAAACTTAAACACCTCCTGATTGACCCAGTGGTGGTACTAACAAATATAATATTTTCATATTTTATAGCAAAATATGTCAGAATTTAGAACATTTTAATAATTTAGTGATCTAATTTTTTCAAGTGACCAATCACATCAAGGAAAATGATTTTTTCAAACTAAGGAATTTCAATGTAAGAGAATATAAAATTTTCATTGATAACATGTCAGATTCGATACTGCAACTAACCTTTAATAAAAATTGTCAAGTTTATTAGCAATAAAAATTTCAGCCAGGTGCTGGTGATTCACCCTTATAAATCCCAGTTTGAAATCAGCCAGAGTAGAAAAATTTGTGAGATTCTTATCTACAGCTCACCACCAAAAAGCAGGAAGTGGCTCTCAAGTGGTAAAGGACCAACCAGTTTTGAGCAGAAAAATAACTAAGGGACAGTGCCCAAGCCCTAGTGCCAGCAATAAAAGAAAGAAAAGAAAAAGAAACTTAGACAAGATTCCTCTCCTAAGCCTGACCCAAAACATTGTACAATAATATATCAAAAGCAGACACAAACATAGGAATCCAGATATTAACCCAGATCTTTAAATTTTTTGCAAATCTGTAGATCAACATGTTTTCTCAGTAATGTTGCTTGGAAACCATGGGGTAATTTTTTATCGATGTTTTATTTTAAAATGCAAGTTTATAAAATAAACCCAAAGTATGATAAATACAGTAGTGAATATCTTCCTTAAAATTTCTCAATTTTAATTTCTAATATTGTAAATATCTATTGCCATCACACACACATAAACAGAAGTCCTTTGAGATTCTCAATATAATTTTTTCATGTGCCAGTACTGGGACTTGAATTCAGGACCTGGGCATTGTCCCTTTGCTATTTGTTCAAGTGACATTCTACCACTTGAGCCACAACTTCACTTCTGGCTTTTTGCTGGAAAACTATCTTAATTATCCAAATATCTTAACTGGAGATAAGAATCTCACAGATTTTCTTTCCCAGACTGCCCTCAAACCACAAACCTTAAATCTCAGCCTCCTGACCAGCTAGGATTACAGGAATGAGCCACTAGCATCCTGGCTGCCAGGGTCCTTGATAATTGTTAACATTATAAAAGATGCTTCTAAGAAAGCTTGAGAATTGCTGCCTTAGAATCCTTGAAATGTGCTTTTGCTGTTCTTTCAGCACCTCATGAACTCATCCAGAATATGGACATATTCATTGCTGTGTATTAAATGCTGAAAATCCTCCTAGACCAATGTGTTAAAGACATGCTCCCCATTGTGGATGAAATTGTGGAAACATTAGGAGATGGGGTCTAGTGAGAGGTCTCTGAAGCAATGCCCTTAAAGGGATAGTATCATCCTTTGTCCCTTACACCTTTTGTTCTCCCCCCTTCCTGACTGGAGATATGAGCACTCCCTTTAACACACATACCCACCATGATCTGCCCACTTTATCAGAGACCAAACCAAAGGATACTACCTTTGGTTGGACTTGAACCTCCAGAAATGTAGCATCTTCTCCACCCTTTCTAAGAGTCCTATGCCTGAAGTTTCCTTACAGTGATGCAAAGCTGACAGATACATCTGCTGACACCTTTCCTTAATTCTGTCATTAGTTGCTCTTCACCTCTCCAACATAATTTTAAGAGGATTTTGGCTTCTGGTTGGCTTTTGAAACCTCTTCTAGTGACTGGGTGTGCTTGTGATCTGAGCCCTACCAACTCACCTTCTGGACATTTGGGTTTCTCTTTCTTCAGCTCTACACTGTTAGGTCTATTTTAACCTCGAGAAGGACCTTTCTAGATTCTTTTATTATTGCCTCCAGGTTTAACATTCCTGGTAACTTATTCACACAACCAACTCCCATCAAAAAGAATTCCAATGTTTTATCATCTCTCAACAGTCCTGAGCTCAAGAAATTTGCTGTATGTAGGCCAGAAAAAGTATGGTGAGCACTTGTTCCTACTTTTGAAAGTCAACTTTTATCTCCCATACCCTCCCCTGAGGCTCACGGCTGAGGGGCTGGACCTGGCCTTACTCCTCCAGGAAGAGCCCTCAGCCCTGAGCAGCATTTCCTGTATGGCCTCTGGTGACACTTTGTAGACATCAACAGACCCTTTCTGCAAAAGGAAAGCTCCAGGTTGCCAGAGCCCAGCCACCTCAACATAATCCCAGGCATCTCGCCAAGTGTCCTGAAGAACACAAGCCAGTACCCAGAAACAAGAACACCCCAGCCATAGGAAGGAAACAGGCAGAGTATATGGAACACATCAGAGTCGTCTCCAGTTTTCTGAGTCATAGCTCACCCATGGCCTCTATGGGGAATGAGAAGTTCTTCATGGTCAAGGGGCAAGCTCCCCTGGGGCTCAGTGACCAGGTCTCTCCAAACATGTGAGACCTTCCTCTGTAGTAAAGGACTTGATTGCTTGGAGCTCGAGCCCCTTGTCCTATAATCCTGGAGTTGTGCTTCTGCTGAGGAGGTCACTGGGCTTTTCCCCTCCTCCGTTCAGGGTCTTTTGTGAAAGCATCTACAATATGTGAATCAGAAGGACAGGAGGGCCTTGTGAGAATTGTCGGTGGCCTATACAATGGCAGCTATGTCTGTTTCTCCTTTCATTTCAGTCCATTTTGCTTCCACTGTACTGTTACTCTATCTCTACATGGGTATGGGTTTATGATCATTTGATCTTCCTGGCATGACTGTGGTCAACCGCCTTTATCTCTCTCTGGTAAGTGCCTTTTCTCATGATCCTATTCTTCTACATTAATAAGATCTGACTTAGTACTCGCCTTGCATATTGTTGCCCACTGAACCTGCCTGTTCTGAGAAAGTTGATCTCACATAAATAGGCAACTTGGCCCTTACCTTTTTTTTTAATGTTTCTAATTGTGAAAATACTGTACAGAGGGATTACAGTTACATGAGCAAGGTAATGAGTACATTTCTTATCAAGCATTGTTGCCTCCTCCTTTGTTTTCCCCCTACCATCCCTTTACCCCACCTCCACAACTACACTCCCCCCTTCCCACCTCCCCTCCACCCCAATACACCCCTCCCTAAATTGTAAAGTTCGTTTTTCAACATAGTGTCTTGTACATCTCATTGTTGCAATGGGTCAATCTGTATCCTTATTTAAACATTTTGTTTTTCCCTTCCTCTCCCCAAATTATACCAACATCAAATACAGTGAAAACAGGGGTTATACCATGGGGTAGGAACATACAAAGCAACAAAAAAATCACATGGTACCTTATAAATACATTAGAAACAATAGCAAGAAAGAAAAAAAACCACTTGTGTTCCTATCTTGGGAGTTCATTTTGCTTAACAGCATCTTATCTAACCTTTTCTGCTTGTGCCAGACATATACTAGATATTACAAATAAGGGAAACCATGGGACCTATGTTTCTTTGGGCCTGGCTTACTTCACTTAATATAATTTTTTCCAGGTCTTTCCATTTCCTAACAAATGGGGCAATATCATTCTTTCTGATGGAGACATAGAATTCCATTGTGCATATATATCACATTTTCTTTTTTTTTTTTTTTTTGGGTCCGGTTGTGGGGCCTGAACTCTGGGCCTGGGCGCTGTCCCTCAGCTCTTCAGCTCAAGGCTAGCACTCTACCACTTGAGCCACAGCGCCACTTCTGGCTTTTTTCTTTTTGCTTATGTGGTGCTGAGGAATTGAACCCAGGGCCTCAGGCATGCAAGGCAAGCACTCTACCACTGAGCCAACCTCCCAGCCCTATATCACATTTTCTTGATCCGTTCATCTACTGATGGGCATCTGGGTTGGTTCCATATCTTAGCTATGGTAAATAAGGCTGCAATAAACATAGTTGTGCTGGTAGCTTTAATATGGTCTTGTTTGTGATCATTTGGGTAAATGCCCAAAAGTAGGATTGCTGAGTCATAGGGGAGCTCTATGTGGAGTTTTTTGAGAAACCTCCATACTACTTTCCAAAGTGGTTAAACAAGTTTACACTCCCACCAACAATGCTGTAAGGTTCCCTTCTGTCCATATCCCCTCCACCATCTGTTGTTGTTAGAGTTCTTGATTATAGTCATTCTAACTGGGGTGAGGTGGTATCTCAATGTTGTTTTGATTTGCATTTCTTTTTATGGCTAGAGAGGTTAAGCATTTCTTCATTTGCCATTCTTCTTTCCTCTTCAGAGAAGTTTCTCTTTAAG
Source organism: Dipodomys ordii (assembly GCF_000151885.1). NCBI lineage: Eukaryota > Metazoa > Chordata > Mammalia > Rodentia > Heteromyidae > Dipodomys > Dipodomys ordii. Next base: position 4,402,010 of record NW_012267326.1, read on the forward strand.
TCTTTAGCCCACTTATTTATTGGGCAGTTGTTTCTTTGAGGATTTGTTGTTGGGGGATTTAATTTTTTGAGTTCCAGGTATATTTTAGATATGAGACCCTTGTCCATTGTATGGCTAGTGAAGATCTTCTCCCAATCCATGGGCTTTCTATTGATCTTGCTAACTATGCCAGTGCTGGAGGAATCTCAATACCAAATTTCAAACTCTACTACAAAGCCACAGTAATCAAAACAGCTTGGTACTGGCACAAGAACAGACCTCAAGACCAATGGAATAGAATTGAAAACCCAGAAGTGAACCCACAGACTATAGCTATCTAATCTTCGATAAAGGAGCTAAAAAAAATAGAATGGAAGAAAGACAGCCTCTTCAGTAAATGGTGCTGGCAAAATTGGTTAATCACCTATAGAAAACTAAAACTAGATCCTTATATATCACCCTGTACCGGAATCAACTCCAAGTGGATCAAAGACCTCAGAGTCAAAGCAGACACCCTGAAAACATTACAGGAAGGAATAGGAGAAACCCTAGGTCTCCTTGGCACAGGCCAAAATTTTCTTAATAGAGACATAGAAACACAACAAATCAAAGCAAGTTTGGGCAAATGGGATTGCATGAAGCTGCAGAGCTTCTGCATGGCAAAGGACATGCTAGCAAGATCCTTACCTTTTTTTTTTTTTTTGGGGTCCGGTCGTGGGGCCTGAACTCTGGGCCTGGGCGCTGTCCCTCAGCTCTTCAGCTCAAGGCTAGCACTCTACCACTTGAGCCACAGCGCCACTTCTGGCTTTTTTCTTTTTGCTTATGTGGTGCTGAGGAATCGAACCCAGGGCCTCATGCATTGCAAGGCAAGCACTCTACCACTGAGCCACCTTCCCAGCCCCCTTACCTTTTTTTTTAACCTAAGATTCCTTGCCTTTTCTATGGAATATCTAGTCTATTTTATTCAATGTCATTGTTGATATGGTGGAATTTCCTCCTTTTTATAATTTCCTGTCTTCTTTTGGATGAATTAGGCTTCATTATGTTTTGTTGTTGTAGATTTCTACAATGGCATATTTTGTTATTTTTACTTACTGATCCAGACATTAGAATATGGATCTGTAGCCAGCACAGTAAAATTAAACTATTTTATGAACAATTTAGAAAAAAATATGACAGTCTAATTATATGTGGCCCCTCCCCTAGCCTCATAAATTACTTCTACATATGTTAAATCTCACACTATATTTGTATTGCTTCACATTAAGTAGTTGTACAAAGGAGTTGTCATTCAGCAAAGCAGTTTATGATTTCATTACTTCTGCTCAATGTCACCCTTTTCAACATTTTTACCCACCCCTCCCAACCCATCCTTTCCCTCAGTTTTCTTAATTTTGTAGGATACACATTGAATTTTTTACTACATTCTCCTCCCTTCTTTTCTTCATTCTTCTACCCTCTCTCCTTGACTACACTCTACCCCTATCAAGTTTTATGGTGTTTATTTTTTTGAGCTATGATTTCACTTTTCTAAGGAATTATACTATTTGAATTCTCCCCAGAATCTGCTGTATTTCAGTTAATCCATTTGTGTATACTTGCATTGATTGCTTTATTTTAAATTCTCAATAATATTTTAAAGAAGGTACATATAGACACACAGTCACATTATAAATGCAATGTGTATGTGAATATACATTACATACAATTATATACAATTGTTATACATAATTATCTATGCTAATTAAACATTATTAATGTATTATTAAATATATAATTACATAAATTAATGTATTTATATTATGTACCATTATTTCTGTTAAGAAATATGCTATCATTCTGTAAGTAATGTCATCTCCTTCAGAGTAATTTCATGATTTTCCTATATTTGAAAGTTAACTATAATTGTCTGAGGTTTATTTTTAATTTGGTCTGTTTCAGTTGTGGATCATTGATAGTCTTGAATCTCAGTGTTGCTAGGTTGGTAGTATACATAGGTTGTCACCAGTTTCTTCGTCTGCCCCATTTTATCTTATTCTCTGTCCCCACCCCCACCTCTAATATACATATTGCACCCTAATATTAGTTCATTTGATGTCTCCACTGTTCTTTCAGCTTTATTATTGTTCTTAGCTTTTATAATCTTATTAGCCTTTCTCTATGTTCATTGACCTTTCCTGCTATTAGAAAAGGTCATTTCAATTATTTAAATCAATTCTGACAAATAGCTTTCAATCCTATCATTCCTAGAATTCCTTTTATTCTAAAAAAATATTGTATTGTAAAGATGTTGTGTAGAGGGGTTACAGGTATATGAATAAGGTAATGAGTACATTCCTTGTCCAACATTTTTACCCCCTCCTTTGTTTTTTTTCCTAATATCCCTCCCCTAGAATTAATTCCTTTTAATATTTTCCTTTTCTTTGAAATTTTCTATTTACTTACACAGGTTATCCATCTTTCCCATTAGAAAGATTTTCACATATTTAAAATAGCTCTTTTTAAGTCAAAGTTTTTAAGTCAAAGTCTGCTAATTCCAACTTCAGAGCCTATTTTAATTCTGGTTTCTGTGGATTATGGGTCACATTTTTCTACTTTATCTCATAAGTTGCATTTTTTTATTGAATACAAAGGAACAATTGAAGCAGAAGAAGATGCTACAATCCCAAAACACAGACCCCAGAACATATTCAGGCTGCTAGAATGGGGGTGGACAATAGGAACCCATTGAGTCTATATGGAGCCTTTGTGGGCAGCTCATTAGGCATGAGTCAGCCTAGGTCCATGAAGCAGCACAGGAGCCCTGAGCATCACGAAGACTCCAGAAACCTGTGCTCTGACCTCTCTGTCCATCTGCCAGCTTTTGTATTTGGGGCTGAGTTTTATTTGCTCTAAAACCAATTTCTTCATTTTCTTTCTAAATTGGAAACTCTTTAAATGCCTAGAAAGAAGAAAATGGTCATGTTAGCTATGGGAAAATCAATAACAAAATTGTATGCACTGATTTAAGAAGCAGTTCTAAGGCAAAATATTTAACATGTAATGAAAAATTTAAAAAAAAAAACAAGTGTCATTTGCATTAAGTACATAACAAGCTGTTTGAAAAGACAACCTAAGTCATCAGAAGCAAAATGTAGACAGCTCAGAAGTAACAATCCTTCATCTTAGCTTACAAAGGCGAATCTAAAACAGGAAGGGGTCGGCTGCCTTCTCCCCTAAGGCCCAAATAAAAAGGAACTGAATTAAGAAGACTTTTGACTGTCAAGCTGTAAAGTGATATCTAAAATGGAAGTAGAAAAGAGGAAAAATCCAGCCGCAGAATGGTCTGGCTTTGCCCACAGGTTCCTCATTAACTGACAGTAAAGCCCTCCAACATCCCAGAATAAGCCATTTGGTGTCTACTACTGTTGTGATCAGGCTGGGGCTGCTCATAAAGGAAAGCAGCAGCATTTTCCCCTATGACCATTCAAACTCAGATAGGGAAAACCAACTTGAACTAAACGGCCCCTAACGTGCTTTTCAGTCCTCTAACTTTGTCATTTCTGCATTAAAAACATTAAGAAAAACTTAATATCTTTTCTAATCCTTTTCTAACCCACACACATACAATTTCAGACTGGAAAAGGAAATTTTCTTTCTACAAGTATCCCTTTACTTCTCGGTGACATGAAGCTGAGATTTTAGTATGTCAGCTGACATTGTGGTAAGGTGAGAAAATGGAGAAGCCACATTTTGAGAGGTCAAATCTTGGAGACTTTAGGAAAAGGCCAGTGATTGCATGATAGACTCCTGTCTCAAAGACCAGCAGCCAGCAAATACACTTAACACTGTGAAACTGAGCCATGAAAGCTGGAGAAGAAAGAAAGAATAAAAACAATACCAACAAACCAATTCAGCTCCAATGAAGAGCTGAATTGGGATCTGTGGTGACCAGAGAAGAGCCAGGAGCCAGGAGACCAGCACAGAGACAGATGGCATGGCATAATGGTACCAGAGCTGGTCCAGGACTAAATAGGATCAGGTGAGGGAGAGGTCAGGTCACAGGATACTTCCAGTCCCAGGCACTGGACTGACAGGTTTAATAACCTATAGTCTAAGTACCTGCCAAGTACCTACACCTTCTATGGACATAGTCAGGTACCAGCTCATGTTCCAGCAGAACTTTTCCATCTAGAGAAGATATGCCTCAACCTTCCATATAGGGTAGTCTTACAAGCTACTCAGAGGCTGGTGATTGAAGCCATTTAGGAAGTAAACAAGGCAAAATCAGAGCATTCTTTATGCAAAGCTTTCCTAAGGCTCTGACATGTGCACTTCTCTGAAGCAGAGCCCTTCCAGCTCACCTTGAGCTAGGGATCTACATTCAATGAATGGCCTCTCTTACCTCAAGGCTTTTCAGCGCTGGGTGGAGAATTACCTCCACTCAACAGGAGGCATCAGGATGGCTGCAAGAGGCTTCTTAGACTCAGCCTCGCTACTTCAACATCAGGGAATAGGTCTCAACTGTGGCTGATCATTTCTTCTCCCTGTGCCTGGAGAGATCGGCAGAGGAAAGAGATAGAATGCCAAAAAAAAAAAAAAAAAGCTGGAGGGGGACCTCAGAGAAAGTGGGAGTATAGAAGAAAATTTACAGAAAGTCATCAACAGAAAGCAAGTACTTGGGGATGTTAAATTCTATACTATCTAATCAAAGATATTTGACCATAGAAATCAGGAAATCAGGAATATTACTGTGGGCTGAGGATGCAACCCAGTGATACAACACTCATGTTGAAAATGTGAGATGCTTCCTAGTACACACACACACACACACACACACACACTCATATATACACTTCCATGAAGTCCAAATCCTTCCTAAGAAATCTTCCCCAATTACCAGAAATGTAGAAGAGTTTGGAATAATATTCATGTGTGCATTCATTCAGAATAATAATTAGTGATCTGAAAGAAAACCTCATATTTCATATCCCCATTTCTCATCTCTCCAACTTGCCCAGAGATCAGTTCTGGGATTCTTTCTATAGACTGTCTTTGCCCTTTTTTGGAATGTGATTTTTCAGCCAGAGAAGAGACAGCAATCAAGGCAGGAATTATGAACACCCTGCTACATATCTACATTAAGAATTTATGGAACTCGTCTTTAGTTTCACCTGAGGTACTAGGACAGACACCTCATGGATGGAGAGGGCTTATTCAGAGTCCCCCCTAATCTGCTCCAAAATGCACAGTGCATTGGACTACCTCTGAACTTACCAGTGCTCTTCCGGTGGAGGTCGAAGACCCACCTAGAGAACCCACTGCAGTGCCTGGCCCCTGATCGCTGAAGGTCTGAAATGCAGGCCTCTAGGAGAGAGGAGAAAGAAACCTGTTTTCTATTTTGGACTACTGGCTCAAAGGCAGAGGGGAAAAATAATCACCAGAAAAGCAATTTAGGTTGAATGGTTTACAAAGTGAGATGGATCAAAGGTTAAGCACATACAATTTAAATGTTGAGAATAGGGAATTTTCAGCTTGATTGAGTAAATATGCCCATGCAGACACCTGGCCTGTACTTCAGCTGCCTGCTGCCCTGGTCCCCCAACGTGGCTCAAGCCATTACTGTGCCCTTGACAGCCCTCAGCTTTTCCTCAGATTCCCATCTACTTCTCTTTCTTTCCTCAGAAAGCAAGCTAGCCATTCAACTGTGAAAGTCACAACAGTAGGCATTAGTCTAGAAACTCCCTCTCCCGCACCCCACCTCTAATCCTTTCCAATTCCTAAGTAGTTCAGTTCTCTGTCCCCAGGGATCAGCCTGCCAACATCTGCCAGTTTTTCTGCAACCTCTTCCCTCTTTGGCCTATTCAGTATATATGTGTGTGTGCATGTGTGTGTGTGTGTGTGTGTGTATACATATATATACATATTATATATTGGTGTGTATACATATATACCATTTTATATGCATATACTTGTACCTAATGGTATGTATGTATGTATGGTATGTATGTATTTATTCATATATAGATATATATACATGTACATATATATACTATTTTTATTAGCAAAAAGAAATAGTATGAGAATTTGTGAAAATTCCACATTCACAGTGTATTCAGAACAAGTTCATTCCCTGCATTATGCTCTCTTAATGTCCCCCTCACTCAAACAGTGATAGGTCTTGTTACACTATTTTTAGACACATATTGCATAATACATGTTATGTCTATATATCTATATATATTATATATAAGCTATGCCACATAATATTTTCTACCTTTTGCATTCGTATTTGCTCAAGTACCTAACTCTATGTCCCACACTTAAGAACGAGTCATAAAGACATATGTTGCAGTGATTTTTATCTCTATTTCTGTTACTCAAAGTTAAAATGTCATCTCTAGTCAAATTAGTCATAATTTGTATATTTTTGCACATTTTTATTATGTAACTTGAGTAAGTTAGTAATTGTATCTCTCTCCCTTACCCCTATCATACTAGAATTAGTGATATACACATTTAAACCCCAGTGACTTTTCATATGAAACTGTATCAAGCCAAGTATACCTCTATGATTAGGAAATCTGTTTCACCTAAATGTAAGCTTTTATCTTTGAAAGCTGTAAGCTTTGGAACCAAACTCTGCCTTCATTGTAACTATCCCCACCAGCTATCTTTTGAAAATGCTGTAGTTGTGACCATCATACCTTTTCCAAGTTGCTGAGGAATAGTGTCCTTCTGCTTGCACCATAAAACCAAGAATAATTAGTCAATTCAACTGGCATTTCTTTCAGCCTCTCTCTCTTTTTTAATGTATTTTACTGGTACCAGGGTTTGAACTCAGGGACACCTCTCCTGACAAGGTCAGCATCATGTGAACATCTTGTCATAGACAGCACTCCCCAGGGAGCTTTGCTAGTAACAGCTTCAGTGAATAAAGGGTCTCTGAGACGCTCCCTCCCCTGCCCCCCTTTCCAAAGCTTTTTGTCCTGTCTGATAAATCTCAAGAATTACTTATTTGCATACTCTTCCCTTCCTCTATCAAGTTTCAACACCTCTATGAGGCAGCACGTTATGGTTATAATCACTCATAGCTAGACCTCTCAAACTTCAATCCAAAGTCAGATACAGGTGGTCTAGGACCACATCTGACATTCTGCATTTTGGGTAAGAAGGAGCTGTCATGTTATAAGATGGACACTAAAGGAACTGTTTTTGAAGGCCTCTCAAATTTGACTGAAGAAATTACTACCCAGTTCAGATTAAGCTTTCAACACCAGCTACTTTATTTTTTGCAGTCATGGAACTAAAACTCAGGGTATAGATGCTGTCCCTGAGCTTTTTCACTCAAGGCTAGCATGCTCTCTACCCCTTTAAACCATAGTGCCACTTCTGGTTTCCTTCTCAGGCTGCCTTCAATCTGTGATCCTCAGTTCTCAGCCTCCTAAGTAGCTGGGATTACAGGCATGAGCCACCAATGCTCAGCTTAAAAGACATACTCTTATGTAACTGTAACCCTTCTGTATATCACCTTTATAACAATAAAAAATAAAGATAATTAATAAAAGACACCTATTCACTAACTAGGAGCAAGACTGAAGGCAAGACTGACCTCCAGCAATTCTGCACCCACAGCATAAACGTCCTTTCCTTATTTTCCACAGATAACCATCCAAGAGAATGCATAGTGCTGATGGCTCATGCCTGTAGTCTTAGCTACTCAGGAGGCTATGATCTGAGGATGATGGTTCAAAGCCAGCTCAATCAGAAAAGTCCATGAGACTCTCTATGTAACTAGCAAAAAGCTGGATCTGGATGTGTGGCTCAAATAATAGAGTGCCAACCTTGAGCAGAAAAATCCAAATGAGAGTGAAACCCTGAGTTCAGGACCCAGTACCAACAAAAGGAAAAAGAAAGGAAGGAAGGAAGGAAGGAAGAAAGAAAGAAAGGTAGGAAGGAAGGAAGGAAGGAAAGAAAGTATTATGAAGGACCTGGATAAATTGACAATAGTTTTTCCAAGCCAAAACTCATGTCTGGAAAACAATGAGTTACTTAGGAGAACAAAGGAAGAGAAAATAAACTTGGTCACAGAAGTTTTAGATATCTATTCAACTTGGCACTGAATAGCTAAGAATATTCTGGAGGTGATAAAGGAGAGAGAGAGGAAGAAAAACATAGCATGTAGTAAAGATAAGCTCTATGCTTCACAGCTTTTGGAGTAAATTGGTAGTGAGCTGGGAACCCCTCAACATATACTTCATTACCAGTCCCCAAAGAGGCTTTGTTAGACAATTTTCCCTTACTCAATCCTGCGTAAGTTATTTTTTTCAAAACATTTATTTACAAAAAGGTGACACAGATCAAGATATAGGGTATTCATAAACTTCTTTGTTAAATGGCAGAAAAAGAAAAAAATTGTTTTCATTGACAACTAAAAAGTATAGTTATGAGATATAAGATTTTCTTTTGATACATGTATACATTATGGAATAAGTCCACTAATACATAGTTCATCACCTCACATACTTACCTGTTTCTTGTGGTCAAAACATTTAAAATCTATTCCCATAAATATCCAAAAATAGTCATTATTAACCATAGTGTATGGTTGTTCCAATAAACTCTTAGAACTTATTTCTCCTGTTTAAGTGAAATCTGTTCCCTTTGACCAGCATCTCTCCATATCCTCCATTGAGCCCATAAAATCTGAATATCAGACATGTTACATATTTCTAAGTACAGTGCCTTTTCTTTTCCCTATCCCCAAATCCAGTTTTGCCTCTTTGAAAATAATACCACCCTGCCAGGAACGTATAGGTTAGATGCTGCTGGATAACAAACAGTCCCTAAATCCTAGCCAGTTGCAAAGAAGCTGTTTGTGTACTCTCCCTGCAGACCACAGGCCAGGTAGGGTACTGCTTCCCAGATCTCCTCACCCTAAGATGACAGAGGAGTCACCAGTTACAGTGTTGCCAGTTGCCAACCCCTCTGGTGGCTCCCACACCTGCAGTTAAATGTTCAGACTCAGGGGAAGCATATGGCCTCCATCACCACAAGAAGACTAGGACGTGAACTTGATAGTATACCCAGAGAGGGCAGAAGAAACCCATAAATAAAGGATACTGAACATTCTCACCACAACCTTGACCTCAGCCAGCCCAGCTAATTAAAGAGACTGTCATCAATATACTCAGAGTACTCGCAGGGACACAGGATATCAACTCTATTTGTCCAAGACTCGGCTGAGTTCATGCCAGCATGAATCAGCACAGACACTTCTCTTCATCCAACCTTCCTGTCCAAGGTCAAGGCCATTCGTACCTCAGCTGCCTCTTAGCCACAAACTCCACATCCTCTTTGTTCTCACTACTACTTCCACTTCCCACCTAGAGATCAAAACCAGCAACTGGAAGACAGGAGGTAAGAAGAGAAAGTCTAGATTGCAGAGCAGTTGGCCTCATCCCCTTGGAGAAGCAGATGCTAAACATCGTTTAACATGCCAGCCAGGGTTATTAAGCTGTATGAATCCATGAACACAGAGCTTGACGTACAGTGCTTCTCCAGTCCTCCAGGTCACCATTGCCTGTGTGTTCCTGGCTTCTTGCGTTGACTGGACCTGTGGGGCTCCCCTTCCTTTCCTGCCATGCTTTACTCCTGCTACACAGCAACCTCTGCTCCCCTGCGGGCCCATCTCTGGATTAAAATTGGATTGGGGTTACACCTGTGTTTATTACTTGGCTTCCTCCTTCCTTCCTCTCTATTTGCAGGCAAGTTCTCGTAACTTGGTCCCTTCTCACATTGCCCTAGGCCTGACTGAAACTGTGACTCTCCTCATGACCCCATGACCATCCTCTCACAAAATGTCCACAGGAAAAACCTGGTGGTGTAAACACACTGAGAGTGAGACAATGATACTGATAAACAGAAAGAACCTTCCAAGTGCCAGGTACGTGAGCACAGAGACATTCATGGAGGCACAGCCAAAAATGGTTCTAAGTGCTGTTTCTCCTTAAGATTAAAGAGTGGGGTATGGTGGTGCATTCCTGTAACCCCCACATTAATGAGGCTGGGGCATGAGGATCTAGAGTTTCAGAGCAGCTTGGGCTGCATAACAAGACTGTCTCAAAAACAATATGTAATACACTAATGAAGCAGGGGTTGAGCACTCAGTATTTTTCATTTTTCCACATGCTATAATTAAATTACTAGCATTTGCTAGCACAAATGCTGCACCTTTGCTTAAGATCTAAGAACTGTAAATGAGATCTAAGCCGGTCTAGGCAGTTTACTGTCCAGGTGGAGGCTGGTCACAAACAAGGATTCTTAAAAAATAAAAAAATGTATTTGAAACTGTAGAAGCAAAGCTCGTAAGGGGCAGTACAGACCTGCTCTGAACATAGTCAAACAGGACTTATGTGCCATATGGCCCCCAGGTTGTCTGTGTCCTGTCATGTCATTATACTTGTGTATGTGCAGGTCTTGGAGCTTGAACTCAAGACCTAGAACTGTCCCTGAGCATTTCTGCTCAATACTAACTCTCTTCCACTTGAACCACAGCTCTACTTCCAGCTTTTTGGTAGTTAATCAGAATTAAGAGTCTCACAAACTTTCCTGCTCAGGCTCGTTTCCAACTACAATCCTCAGATTTCAGCCACTGGCATAGCTGGAGTTACAGGCATGAGTCACTGGAACCTGGCTCACTGCTTACATATGCTTCAAGTAGATCATAATTTTCTACTTCCATCTCTGTTGATCTGATACTCTTGATAATGAGAGTGTGTATAGGAGGGAGGGAGGGAGAGAGAGAAAGAGAGAGAGAGAGAGAGAGAGAGAGACTAGAAGAAAAGGGATTCTGCTCTGCCCTTTTAAATCAGGCCATATACTCATGATATACTACACAGATTTATTGAGCACTATTTGGAGTGAGTGCTGAGTTGGGCCTTAGAGATGGAATAGTGACATTGACCTGGTCTCTGAACTTATTCAAGTAATGTCAAATGGGGAAGAGAAACTAAGCAAGTAAATGAACAAATGAACCAGCTGATCTTCTGAGACAAATGCTAGGAAGAAAAGAAAATAAGGTGATTTGTTTTTATTTTGTTAATTTTATTTTAATGATATGAGAGTTGGACAGAAGGGTCGAGTGAGATTTTTTTCTCTAAGATAACCTGAGATTACCTGAACTGTAATGAGTTAGCACTCTACCACTTGAGCCACGTCTCTACTTCCCAGTTTTTGCTAGTTAACTAGAAAAGAGACTCTCAGATTTTTTTGCCTGGTCTGTCTTTGAACCTTGATTCTCAGATCTCAGCCTCCTGAGGAACTTAGATTACAAGTGTGAGACACCAATACCTGACCTGAGTTTGTGTCTTTAAGAAACTAAAAGAAAGCAGTAGGCCTACAGAAGTGGATTGGGAAATGAAGGGATGAGGCTGGAAAAACCTATTGTCTCAGGTCTCGGGGGGAAAGTTAGGATTTTTGAGAACATGTGCAACGTGGCATCATCGGTCCAACAATCAGTCAGACAATCCCTGGGCCAGGAGCCTGTCTCCTCTGTTTGTACTAGGAAACGTGCATCACTATGACAAAGTACCTAACAGAGCAAATTATAGCTAGACACTAGTGGCTCATGCCTGTAATCCTAACTACTCTGGAGGAAGATGGCTGACAATCAAGGTTGAAAGCCAGCTTGACAGGAACGTTTAGTGAGATTTGTATCTCCAATGAATCACAGAAAAAAAGCCAGAAGTGGAGCTGAGACTCAAAGTGGTAAGAGCACTAGCCTTGAGCAAAAGAAGGTCAAGAACAGTGCTCAAACCATGGAGAGTTCAAGCCCCAGGCCTGGCAGGCACACACACACACACACACACACACACACACACACACAAAGGAGGATTTATATAGACTCACAGCTGCAGATATCACAGTCCACAATTCTTAACCTCCTGTGTCTTGATTTGTGATGGGACAGGACCAATCAGGGAAGTACGTGTGCATGAAGCAGGATACTCATCTTACAGCACACAGAAGGCAGATTGAGAAAGGGATTGGGCATCTGGTATACACTAAAAGGCCTGCCCCCTCTTACTGGTCTACTTCCTCCAGCAAGGTCCCACCTCCTTAAGTTTCTACTCCCCCTAAATAGCATGGCCATCTGGAAATGAAATGTACAATGCATCAATCTGTAGGGAGACATTTCCTATTCAAACCATCACACTATTCTACTTCAGGCCCTGCCCCAGACCCAAGGGGAAGAAGAGGTCTCACTCCAGTTTTGTAAAAGAATTTATTCTGTCCCATGACAGGTTTCCTAGAAGCAGGCTCCAAACAGGAACTCCCAGGCATGTGATTTATTGTGATTTATTACTGATGCCAGGGAGGAGGGTGGTGCCATGGTGAAGGTGGACAGGTAGGGGATGGAGCAATCCCCAGCCAGAGTCCTGCAGACAGAGGGACAACATGTCCTCTTGTCCCCTCCTCTGGAACCAGGAATAATGAAGATTATTCAACCTTATAGTTCCAAGTTGTGCTGAATTGAGGTAAGAAAGCAAAACCTTCATGGCCTCACATCTGATAAAGATCTTCCCAGGATAATTCAGGAGTTCTAATATCCTGAATGCAGCCCTCCAAAAGAGTGGCAGGTGGTAACTGTTTAAATCCACATGCACACACACACATATGCACATACGCATACTAACAGAACTTACTCTGTGTGAATTCAGTTTCCTCAGTTTTGAGATATCATCTCAAAATACATTTAATTTTTACCACACTGCCTGGCATGTAGCCCACACTCAATACATGTTCTTCCCCCCCTCCACCGCTCCCCACCCCGCTAAACAATCAGGCATTGTGAAGATCCAGTGCCATCCTAATGTTCTCCCATTTATTGCTTTTTCCACACTCACAGGAGACAATGGGGCACCATTGGTTTCCGTAAGTGTAAGAGCTTTATAATAAGGTCAGTTGGCAAGTGCAGTATTATCCTCAAAACCTTCAAAGAGAAATACAACCCCATTCCTACGTAATTATACATCAAGGCATCCTTAAGAATCACTCTTCCCTCTAGGGCAGACTAGGAATGTTCTTAATAATAACCAAAGAACGTCGCTAGCTATCATAAATAGATTTAGAAACCACAGATGTCAAATCCATTCAATCAATGCTTTATATCTGAATCTATTATGGGTGATAATAGACATGCAGCTGCCTTGTAGGTTTGTTCTTGATTGTGTGTCACTAATTCTCAACTATAGCACCTTACGAGCAATCTCGCCTCCTAATCATTAAGGCACGTGTTTGCCTCCACAGAAATCTTAATTTAATCTTAATTAAAGGACAGAGGGCCAAAGAATCTCTATTTCGTCCACACAGAACTTGACATATGTAATCATGCGCTGGGCTCTGCCATCACATCCCTCCCCACCACCTGCATTCTGATCTGTTTCCAGGTTAGCTTACTTCTTTCTACCCATTAAAACATACCCATAATTGGGAAAGATGGGGAGAGCAATGAGAGGGGTAACACTGATCAAGATGCATAACACCCATAAATTGATATGTTATACATTACTTCACAAAGATAATAAAAAAAATTTAAAACTCATCCATGAACAAGGAATGACCGACAGCATGGGGATTAGAAATCCAATTTAATACGCACAAGGTCCTAGTAGAGCAGGATCCACTCAGGTCAGAGTCCGGGTAGGAAAGAAGACAGCACAGGCTACTTCTTACACTCAGCTATTTGTTAAATGGAAATTAAGGTGATTTGCTAGATAAGCATTGTTTATAACATGTATTTGGCTTAAACTTCAAGAAAAAAGTGGGCTGTCCTCCATGGTTTCCTTTCTTTGCATTGCCAAATTCCACTGATATTTTAACAACAGAAAAAAAAAGGAAGAAAAAAATGTTACCCCAGGACAGAGTAAAAATGAAAGATCAAAAGGATGGAGTTAGAGATGGGACTGAAAACACAGTAATTCAGTAAAAATCCACTATAACGTCCTTCCACTGTCCCCAAAATGACAGACACCAAGCCACAGACTGCGCCTGCAGCCACCCAAACTTGGAGAGGCTGTTTCTTCTCTGGAAAAGCTGAACAGCACATGAGACATGTGTTTTGAGATGTTTTCCTTTGAAAACAATACCTCCCCTGGAGATGGGAGAGAACTATGTAAGGATGAAATTGATCAAAATGCATTATATGCATAAACTTATATGAATTGAAACTCCTTTGTACAACCACTTAAAGATAGATAGATAGATAGATAGATAGATAGATAGATAGATAGATAGATAGATAGATAGATAGATATTTAAAATACCTCCCTGTATTTTTCCATCCCATATGAAACCTGCCACTGAACAAGTCTTCTCTCTGTGTCTCTTTCTGTCTCTCCTCTTGCTCTCTGTTCCTCTCTATGTGTGTGTTTCTTTCTGTCTCCACCCCCCCCCCCCCCCCCCCCCCCCCCCCCCCCCCCCCCCCCACACAGCTTCCAATTTGCTTTCCGGGGCCTCAATCACAATAAACTACGGATTACCAGTTATGAGATCAAAACATCCAAATAAACAGAAAAGGAAGATCTAAAGGAAGCAGAAATAACAAATAGATAAGAGAAGTTTGAAAATCTATGGTATTTACCTAAAGGAAAATAATTTCCATTTGTGAAACAAGAGCAAGATGCTCCTAAAGAAAGTATGAATCAAAGAATACAGAGTAATCTTTTAAAATATAAATGACATCACAATTTTAATGGAATAAGTGCCTTAAAATGAAAAGTCTAAGTGTACATTGAAGCTTAGTCCTTTGGTTATTATAGTTAGGAGTTGGATATATGTAAGTTATTCATTCACACATTGATTCATGTATTATTTTTATTTTCTTAACTATTGAGGAAAATTACTCATGAAAGTTGATTCAAGATGAAGATTTGTTTTCATTTAAGTGGAAAGAAATGCAAAGTTTTGTAGTGAAATAAACAAAAAAGTTTGCTAGTGAATTTACAGCAGTTCTCCTTAGATTCTAGAGTCTACTCTATTCTCTTATAAATTTGGTGATGATTTTGTTAAGTATTGATAAATATGGTCATATCAAACTATGATATTTATATTCTGGCAGACAGAAGAATCAAAATTTATATTCTGTACCACTAAATACACTTCTTATAACAAACAAGGATTTCATTAAATCAGTTAGTCAAGTCTCTTGTGTTTGAATTACTTTTATGTTCAGGTAACTTTCCCTTATGGTACTGTATTATTTTTTAATGGTTTATCACTCCATATTTCCTCATTACTTCATTCTCTCATTCATCCAATCCTTTATGTGAGAGTGTATGCTAGTACTGGGGTTTTGAACTCAGGACATTTGTTTTTGCTCAGGTTTTTCTTTTACAGCTATGTTCTTCCAGTTGAGTCACACCCCCAGTGTAGCATTTTCCTTGTTATTTAGAAATTGAGTCTCTCAGACTTTTCATCCCTGGTTGACTTCAAACCATGACCCTCAGATCTCAGCCTTCTGAGTAGATTACAGGTATGAAACACTAGTGCCTGGATTTTATCCTTTTGTTTTTGGTCAGTCATCAGGCCTGAACTATGGGGCCTTGGCACTGTTCCTCAGCTCTTCAGCTCAAGGCTAACATCCTACCACTAGAGCCACAGTGCCTCTTCCAGTTATTTTCTGGTTATGTGGTCCTGAGGAATCAAACCCAGGGCCTCATGCATGTGAGGAAGCACTCTACCACTGAGCCAACTTCCCAGCCCATTCATTCATTTTTATATAGTTACTTGTTCATGATTCTCTCCTAATTAATTTTTTGAGGCACAGTCTAGCCCAGGCTGGCCTACAACTCAAGATTCTCCTGTCTCACCCTCCCACCACAGTGCTAGGATTTCAGTTGTGCAACATCATATCCAAATTAAATTGTTGCCATGTTTAAAATTTTTGGATGGAAAGACCAGAAAACAAATAGAAAATAATAGAAACTAGAACAATATTTTTCAAAGATATATCAAGTGGAGGGAGAGAAAAATTACATGATCAATTCATTAAGTCAAATACCCAATTAATATATATTCCAGAAAGAAAGGAAAGAGGAAAGGGATAAAAGATCACTCCTAATTAAAGACATGAGTGTCTAGCTCATGAAATGACAAATACAATGAATGATAAAAAAAAAAAACACTAGGCATGCCCTGTGAGAACTCAGCATATCGAGGATCAATGAACACTGAAAGGCTCTGAAAACTTTCAGACAAAGAAAATACATCACAGGAAGATGTTCAGGAGAAGAATGGCAACACTACATGTTAAAGAGATTAGAGAAATGCCTTCAACATTCTGGTTATTATTCTAATCTGGAATTCTATACTACATGTAACCATCCACCAGGTACACTGAGAAAATAAAGACATTTACAAACATGAAAATGTTCAAATAAATAAACCTCCAGTTCACGTTGTTTACAGGAATCTATCTATACTATACTGCAATAAAAGAGAAAAGAAACTGTGAGATCCAGAAAAGCACAATAGAAAAAGCAAAAGAAATTCACAGACGAAGAGTGAATTAAAGATTCAGGATGACAGCTGTGTATAAGCCTAGAGATCAACCACTTCAGATTTTAACAGGAAGATAAAAGGCTATAAGGGAGAGCCCTAGAGAAGATAAAAACATAGAATGGATATATTATGTGATGTTTGATCATTTGAAAAACTAATAAATATCATTATAGGTCAATAAATGAGCTAGAGGAAAACTGGGAAAAGCATAAGGAAAGCTAACCAAAAGTAAACAGAAGCACTGTTAAATTAAATTTCACAATACAATCATAAAATTTACCAGGCAGTGTGTTTACTTGTAGAATTATAGGCACATCTAGTTACCACAACACAGTGAGACCAACGGGGGATAGGAGCGAATCACAAAGGCTTACTAGCTGTATGCATGTGAACTCCAAGAAATGGAAACAAGAGACAGTTTTATAGTGGCTGCTGCTGTTTTCAGTGTCTTTTCTTTTTTTCTTGTTAGCTTAGTTGTCTTACTTGTTAGCTTAGTTGTCTTTGGTAAGAGGGACACAGAAAAGGGGAAACAAAGGGTGAACAACACACAGCAGTGGTACTCACCAGATAGACCCTATGTGGAAAATGAACTGTACAACTTGTGGGTGGGGACAGGAGGGAAAATCTGCAAGAGAATGAGGAAAGGGATAACACTGGTCAAAAAGAAACGTACTCATTACCTGTCTTATGTAACTGTAACTCCTCTGTACAGCACCTCTACAATAAAAATTAAAAATTAAATACTATGCCATTGAGGGTATTAAAAATTGGAATAACTGTTGATTGAAACAAAAGTTGTGATCAGTTGCAGGAAGAGCAGAGAGGAGATGCAGAAAAGAATAATTTTATAGAGGTGGACAAGGCAGGAAAATTCCCAACTGTATACCAGAATGTATTATTTGTTCCTCACTTGTATATGCAAACTAAAACAAGATCTTATAGTAGATAAGAGCTGGGTGGTAGCTACCAGAGGATGGATGGTTGGGAAGGTAGTGATAAAAATCATAGAAAAGAGAAACATTTCAATAGACCTGTTGCATAACAAATTGACTGCATTTGATGTTGTGTTGTACTCTTGAAAAATGTAAAGGGTAGTTGTCATGTGCCATCACTACAAAAAAAAATATACCCATGTAAGGCAACACATCGGTTAAGTGACTACTTTAAACTTCTCAGCCATTTAGTAGTTAAACCATTTTAAATCATACTTAATTATTCAAAAAAGTGTATTTCTAAAATAGTATTGTGTATGGCAAAAACAGACAATGTTATATGTCAAGTTTTTGTTTCGTTAGTTGGTTTTTGAGACAGTGTTTTGCTGTAGCTCAGGCTGGTCTCAAACTAAAGATCTACCTGCTCCAACCTCCTGAATGCTGGGGTTACAGGCTATGTCACCATGCCTGATCTGACTCTCCATTTTTAATGAAAAATTTGAAAAAGAATATTATTTGAAATGTGGGAATATATCTTAGAAATAAAATCTTTAAAAATTGAAAAAATTGATTTTTTTCAGAATATAGATATAAAAGTTTCTTTAAAATGACTTTGAGAAAACATATAATGCAAGGAAAAGAATAATTCATTTTCATAACCCACTCTCTGTCAATAAAAACTCACAGACACATAATTGCTCCTGTGGAGATGGGGCACTCATAAGAGTAACTAAGGAAACTACAGCCTACTTGAACAGATTCCTTTTTTTTTTTTTTTTTTGGCCAGTTCTGGGGCCTGAACTCAGGGTCTGGTCACTGTCCCTGAGCTTCAGGGCTAGCACTCTACCACTTGAACCACAGCACCACTTCCAGCTTTTTCTGTTTATGTGGTACTGAACCAAACCCAGGGCTTCATGTATGCTAAGCAAGCACTCTACTACTAAGCCACATTCCCAGCCCCTGGAACAGATTTCTAAAGACTAGGCCAGTTTAGAATAAAAAATCAAAAACCTATTCAGGTCACCAGGATATAAAGATTCATATCAAATACACAAAGCCTCAAGAATACTTTAGTCACTAAAAAATGTACATAGTGGCCTGTCAGTTTTTATCTTCTTTGATCATTTTAGTACACACACACATACACAACACACACAATATCACCATCATCATCATCATCATCATCACATATTTATACCTTCCAAACATGTATATTCTTATTCTTTTGGTTATTTTGATTCAGAACAAATATAACCAAGTTATTGCCCCTTCTTCTTTATAAGACTGCTAAGTAAATACAAGATGCTCAGTTAAATGTGAATTTCAAATAAATAGTCTTTTAGTATAAGTATGTCCCAAAAAGTACATGGGACATACTTACACTAAAGTTTATTCATTTTTCTGTCTGAAATTCAAAGTTGGGGGGGGGGACTCTGTAGTTCTTTAGTGACAACTCTATTTTAAGAATTCCATATGTCCATACTCATCTTACATCTGTTTCTGAGTTAGCTGCTGTTTTCCATCCCTTGATCCCTTCTCAAAGAATCTTTGCTTTGTGCATGTCACTGGAATGGCAAAACTTTCATGCACTGACATCAGGCCTCAGCAAGAAGTAATGCAGGATGATTAGATACCTGGGACCAAGTTACAGTCTGGGTCATCGGAAAAAAATTAGCTGATGCTTAACATAGCATACTACACATGACTTTGAATAAAATTAAAGCAAGGCTTCTGTGGAGTCCTCTCATGGAAAATTTCAGTTCCTACCTCACTTCCCTTTGTGATCAACTATTGTTACCTCTTCCAGGTGATGAGCCATTCCTATGAGTCCTTCCGAACATGAGTCCCCTCTCCTGTTCAACCCAAGCCCACAGAGCTGGCTCTTACTCTTCCCTACCACAGGGCACTGTCAGAGCTGGCTCTTACTCTTCCCTACCATAGGACACTGTCAGGATTACGACTCCACATTCTGCAGCAGTAGGGATACTCTGTGACTTGAATGTGGAGGACAGTGTGTGTATGTATATTTGTTAAGGTTTATTAAGTATATGGGTAGAATGGGTACATTTAATGCAGTCTCAGTGATAACTCGATAAAACTGAAACATATCCCCTAGGAGTCCTTTCATTAAAGAATAAGTTAATTTATTTTGAGATTCCAAAATAACACCACAGGAATTTGAGCAGCATGGTCAGGATTTTTCATTCTAAGTTCAGACTTCCTCATTCTCTGGCCACTAATTTGAGATGGAAATATACCTCTGTTTAGTTCTTGTGTAAAATTATTCTAATAACAAACCATATGACTCAATGTGTGCAAGTTGGAGATTGGTAGAATAATTCAACTGAGACCAAATCACTGGCCTCTATGTAAATTCATATGCATAAGAGGCAACATTAATAGGGAAATATTAAATGAGAATGACCTCTGACACAGGTAGAGGGAGGGTGGTGGACTTAGGGAGATGTTGTTTCTACCCAACAAAGGGAAAATTCCATTTTCACTTCCAACTCCCAACTGGGAAATGATTCTTCTTAATAAACAAGGGATCAGCTCAAAAACTCCTCCCCACCCTCCATCCCAGAAAACACAACAGGACAGAGTTCAGCCAGAGGGACAGGAAGGACCTGAGCTCCACCCGAGAAAAGCCACTTCTGGGGAAGGAATTATTCAGGACCAGGAATTCTACAGATGACAGGAGAGGGAAACAAACCTCTTAAACAAAGAACAGGTACTTCAAGGTAGCTTTTCAGAACCACACTCAGAAACTCTAGCCACTTTCTATAAGCTTTAATAAATACATGCTTTGAGACTGAAGACAGAAAGAAAGAGAAGAAAGAAAGAAAATAATCAGGAGGGAGGCAGAGAATCAGAAGAACCAAAATGAAGAAGATGACAGTCGGTGTTTAGTAATAGTAACAATGGCAATTGTCATGAGTGCTCAGTGTTCACACTGCCCCTAAGCACATCATGCACATTTAATCCTAGTCTCTGAGCTAGGAAGAAAATTGATCCCATTCGCTCCCAGTCCAACGAAAACATCAAGATTCCAGAAGCTTGCTCAAAGTTATATGGCAAGTAAGTAGTATGAATCCATCTCCACCTGATAGAAAA
Organism: Dipodomys ordii; assembly: GCF_000151885.1. NCBI lineage: Eukaryota > Metazoa > Chordata > Mammalia > Rodentia > Heteromyidae > Dipodomys > Dipodomys ordii. Next base: position 4,422,577 of record NW_012267326.1, read on the forward strand.
TTCTCAACCCTGACCACTCTGATCCAGTCTCTTGCTATTTGAAATGTGTTCAGCTGGCCAACAGCATCCAGAGCACCACCCTGGAATTTGAACATGCAACGTCTCAGGGCCACCTTGAATGTGCCACATCTCTTGATCGTGCATGTCAACATGACTTCTAGATGATGCTCTACAAGCAGAGTTTGAAGGACTCTGCCTTGGCCCCTTTCAGAAGGCAGTTGGTTCCCCTTAATCCTGCCTCATTATGACTCATCACTGTTCCTTTACAAGAACATTCCTGAAATTGACACCAAAATTGATTGCCTAGAATTCATAATTATTTAAGTAATATCAGTTTTAGAGTCTCTGCACAGCAAAGGAAACAATTATCAGAGTGAAAAGGACAGAAAATAGGGGAAAAAAACACTTGCCAGCTACTGAGACAACAAATTAATATCCACAATATATCAAGAACTCAAAAATAAAACTATAAAAAGCAATTTAGTTAATAAATCATCAAATACACAGAACAGATGTTCTCAAAGGAAAAATTACAAAGGGCCAATAAGTTTGTGTAAAAATGTTCAACATCCTTAGCCATAAGGAAACACAAGTCCAAATGACTTGGATATCTCATTTTTCCCAGTCAGAATGGCCATCACCAAGAAAATAAACAACAGTAAAGGCTTTTGAGAATGTAGGAAAAAACAAATCCCATACGCCATAGATAGGAATGCAAATTAGTGCAACCACTATAGATATCAGAATGTAGATTTCTCAAAAAACCACATGGGCACATGTCCAAAGAAATGTAAGTTAGCATGCAACAGAGATCATGTCATACTCATGTTTATGGCAGCACTATTCATGATAGCAAACTATGGAATACACCTAGATATCCATCAATTGATGGCTTTGTATACCATAGTTTATTATTCTACCATAAAGAGGAATGAAACTATGTTGTCTCCAGAAAAATGGGTGGAAGTGGCAGTCATCATGTTAAGGCAGATTGAGATATATTGAGAGAGACTGAACATATGATATACTCTCTCATATGATATACTCTCTCATATGTGGACTCTAGATATCTTGACTGTATATATATATATATATATATATAGTCTCATATGGGGAATTTAGATCTAAAATAAAAAAATAAATAAAGGAGGCTTGGCACTGTGGCTCAACCAATAGCTGGAATCAGTGTCACACACTTGCCATCCCATCTACAGAGGAGGCTGAGATCAGGAGAATCACAATTACAGACTAGCTCAGGAAAAAAAAAAGTAGTAAGGCACCCACTTTCACAGAAAAATCTGGGCATGGTAGTACACACATGTCATCCCAGCTACAGCAAGACGGTACCCTACCATCAATAAAAAGATCACAGCCAGGCCAGCCTAGGGAAATAAAACCCCACCCCAAAAGTAACCAGAGCAAAAAGGGATGAAGATGTGGCTGAAGTGGTAGAGTACCTGTCTAGCAAGTGTGAAGCCCTGAGTTCAAACTTAATACCAAAGAAAAAAGAAAGAAAGAGAGAGAGAGAAAGAAAGAAAGAAAGAAAGAAAGAAAGAAAGAAAGAA